>NC_081348.1:66356453-66378165 GCF_029784015.1 Lycium ferocissimum | reverse complement strand
CCCAAGGGCCTATAACCCCAACCCCAGGCTTGCTCCCCAAAACCCAAATTCCATAATTTCAGGGCCTCAATAAACTAAAACACATATACTCTTCCATCCAAAACATGGAATTCTTCCCTTTTTTCCAAATTTCCCACTTGTCCAAACGGGGTTTTTCTCCCCCAACCCAATTATACCCCCGTGAAGTGTTTTAAACTTTTTCAAAATTTCCCAAGAAGGAAAAGATTTTTGAATAAAATTTAAAAAGGTTTGGGAAATTTTTTTCTCTTTTTTTTTTTTGGGAAAAAAGGGGGGGTTTTTGGTTTGCTCTCCAAGTTCTTCTTTCTTTTTCTTGAAAATTCTAGGAATTATGGAGAATGATATGGTGGCCTCCTTATTTAATCACACGGTTTTAATTCCGTGGGCCTTGGGACGTGAATTTGGGCCACCCCCGATTTTGGGGGCCTCTTTTCTCTTTTTTTCTCTCCCCCAATTCTCTGGACCCTTTTAAAATTTCCCCGTTACATATCCTAGAGTACGTCGGAGCCTTACCAGATTTCAAAATGTCCCCACAGCATCTTTTACCAGCTATCTGATCGATACATTCCTATTCGTCACAATTCTTTTTCCTTCATACCCTTGTCTTAGTCATGTCACTTTATCCAAACCTGCCGATCCTTTCTAAATCATCGTCTAGTAGCACAAGTCCTTCCAAATTTCTTACTACCATATTTCCACCGACGTCTTATTTCCTATGTCACTGCTCATTCCACAGCTAACTTATTCCTGGAGGGCAGCCGTACTTTACAGCTTAGTCAACTTTCATCGCTACTATTAACCCGACTTTTTCAAAATACTTTCCAACTTGTATCCCATTCTCGTATTATTTCCAAAAAAAATTTCGGCAGAGTTTCCTCTGTATTTCTTACTATTCCAAAAAACACACGCAGAAATACCAACAATAAAGGCCTCCTCGGGGCCATTACCATATACATACATCATATCATATCGCATCGTATCATAGCCATACAGGGCTCTCAGTATTCATAAAAGTCCGAAAAACACTAGATTTACCTCATATGCTCGTCACGACTACACGTGTTGCACTTTCTTGCTTACTTTCCTTTTCAATTTTCAACTTTGCATTTCAATCGTATATCAATACCCTACTTGGCATATGTCTTTCATACCTTCGCTTACCTGCGTGCCTTGTAACCTTCCATATCGTCAGTCACTTTCTTCGATCGACATTGTTTCCCTGCCGAAATCAAAGGTTAATATACAGAATCTTATTTCCTATAACTTGGCTCTATCGCACGATCTTAGAACAGAAGGAAAGTCAACAATTCCTAAATGCCCCGCAGCCTCCTGTTTATAAATATGGCCGGCTTCACACCCATAAACAGGACTCTGCCGGACACGACTTTGCAGACAACCCTTAGACCGACCTGCTCTGATACCACTTTGTCACACCCCGATCTTACTAGGGTGTGATGGGCACCCGTCCCCATATTCGGAGCCGAGCGAACCCTCTGACTATCGTAACACTCATATTCATATTGGGCCCTTAATCATAGCATGAATACATAACAGAACTTCTTCAAGAAACAAATATGCTTTCCGCTTTCTGTATGCTCAACGGTATCTATAATCACGCGAAATCTGTAATACAACCTATAACAACACATCGGCTTATGGAGCCGCTTACAGACCAACGTACTATACATATGACACTGTCTGCAAAGTCTCTAGCATAGAACATGGAACCATATCATAGTGCTCTGACTCGGCAACACTCCGGAATGAAATGGAGCTCGCCAATCCGCTGGAACGTCTTTTGTAATGGCTTCTACTCATCTGGTGCACCTGCGCGGCATGAAACACAGCGCCCACAAAAAGGGGCGTCAGTACGAGCAATGTACTGAGTATGTAAGGCAGGGATGGTAACATAGAAAGAAACGTAATCATGTGCAACAACAGTATGGGGATATAGAGCATATCATGTGAGAGAGTGTATCCTGTACATTTGAGACATATCATGTGTAAGAGAGTAAAATTTGTACATATGGAACATGTCACCCGTAAAGCGAACTTTTTGTACATATGAGTGCCTCTGAGGGCGGATGCCATGCATGCTTATCTTTCCCTTTTTGAAAAAAAAACATTTCCTTTTCGTAGACATAGAAAATAGAACTCATATCATGTCGTGTCTCGTCATAACATATCATATCGTATCATATCATATCATATCGTACCATATCATATCATATCATATCATATCGTGTCATGTCATAGCATATCGTGTCATGTCATAGCATATCGTGTCATGTCATAGCATATCGTGTCATGTCATAGCACCGAACAACGTCGGCTCGCCCACATAGCGCCGAAATACGTCGGCTCGCCCATTTATCCCGCGTCCGGGATGATAACGCCAGCTGACCAGGTGGCAATGAAACATGTTTCCCTTCCCATTCCCCACATATACATGTATCCCTTCCCCCCCAACCCATGTACATATACGTATCTCATATACATATATCTCACCTTGAAGGAACGATAATTATAAGGCGGGACTATCAACGGAAAATAATATTGAAAAAAAATGAAACGAAACCATGGACATCATAAACATTAGTTCATATGCTTGAAATGCTTAGAAAATAGTATCATAACCAAGGAATAAAATTAAAGACCAAGAACTAGTTTAACACATTCATATTCGCTCTGGATTCTTGACCTAAGGCTCTTAGTCGTGGAATCATTCTTGTTACACTTATCATAGACATATTCTCTTCCTTACATCATCGTTATCATTGTCATCATAGAAACATTCTCATTAGCATAGTTACAACACTTATCGTTTGATAAACGGAGCAATAAAGAAAATCGGAACGGTGGGCCCACCTCGAGACAAATGAGGTGGCGTACACAACTTACATATGTTACATTTCAAGACGTCACTTATGAGAGTTTTAAGATAGTCGGGTCATATTTGTGCGAGTTCTAGATGTTTAGATAACTTTCCAACATTTTATGCAACATATTAATTCAATTCTATTGAATGAAAAAGGGTTAATTTCAATCTCGGATTTCTAGGGAAGGAATTGTCCCCGAGGCCCGTGTCCAAACCTATTATGCCTAGGACATGCCAAGAAAGAAAGAGGGAAACCTTACATACCTTTTCCGCCTCTTATGCTACTCCAAATTCCAGTTCCAAGTTCGCCAATATCTACAATTTGGTCACATTTACCAAACGTCAATTAGAGCATTTAGAAGTTCAACCTTGACTTCACATTTGTCTATAGAAATTTTGGCAACATTTCCCCTGTAAATGCGCCATCCCCGAGATTCCAACTCGGCCAATTTTAATCAACAACAATCCTGGAATTTAACCCGGCCAAACTATCAACAACAATTTCAACAATTATTCTAACCACATCAATAATCAATTCACAACATGTTCAAGATATTCCAACCCGAATCTTCCCAATGCCATAAGAACTCCAACAATACATTTATTTCTTTTAGACTCATAAACTATATCAACAATCCGCATGCTAACGATCATTATTCTCATGCACACAAGAATCTATATTAAAATCATATTGCTCTCCAAAACAGTCCACAACATTTCCGACTTCCATTTGAGTCATCAAACCTTCATTTTCATCACATAATCTACAACAATCAACAACCAAAATACCATATAAAATGAGTTCAACATACCTATACCAATTCAGCCCATATTCGGCCACAACACAACATACAGCATTCCATGAGTTTCTTCATTCTCTACACATTACAACAACAACCAACACATAACATAAAATTAATCTATTTTCTTTCCATACAACATAACACACACTAACCATGCAAGCTCACGGCCACAACTACAATATGCATGGTTTCATGTTTTTCATCCATTTCACCTTACAACAACATGCACCAAGTATCCATAACACATAAAGGAAGGTTGGTTCTTACCTTTTCCATTTAACTTCCCTCTTGACTTAGGGTTATGATTTTGTGCAAATGAATAACCTTTTTGTTCCAACAACTCTTCCATGTTGTAGAGGGCCTTCCGATTACTTGAAATGCAAGAAGAGAATAATTTTTGAACCATGATCTTCCCATGTCCCAAGTTCGGCCACCATGGCCGAACTCCTTTTTTTTTTTTTTTTTGTTTGTTTGTTTTGTTTCCTCTCCTTTCCTCCTCTTCTTTTAATAGATGATTTAATCCTCTTCTCTCCTATATATATATATATATATATATATATATATATATATATATATATATATATATATAGTCATGTGAGGGGCACATGCCCCTCTCTCTAGAATTTTCTTTTAATTTCCTAGCAAAGATGACTTATTTGTCATCTTTTTTTTTCTTTCTCCTTTTATTTTCCTCACATGGTCAACATGACCCTTTTGGAACATTCAAGAAACTTGTGTGAAATTCCCGTTTTGCCCCTCGACTTTTCTCAATATTACCATTTTGCCCCTAGCCTTCCGCATTATTTCCACGGCCCATTTTGCAAATTTCTCTTTTTGCCCTTAGCCTTTCTCAATATTTCCAAATTCCAAATTTGCCCTTAACACTCCATGCCAATAATATTATAAGCGACTTGCGCATTCAAACAAAACCAGAAAATGTAACCTCGTCCTTAACTTCCCGCCATTAACTCGAAATATTCAAACGTACAAAACGCGAGGTATAACAAGGCATATAGGCAAATAGTTAAACATAGGAGCATAAAGCGTCAGACAAACAAAACCTAAAGTCTAACAGTCAAATAGGGCAGGAGGACACAAACAATCCTCAATAGTTTAAATATCCAAAAAGAAGCCAAAATAACAATTGCCTAAAGATAGGAAGCTCAGCTAGCCCTTTTCCAGAAGTATTTGAGGGTGTTGATGATTCTGTTACACCTCGGGAAAAATTTCCCGTTAATGCACAGTGAATAGGCTAACGAAGAGCACAAAGTATCTGGTATTTTGATAAGTAAGGAATGACATTTGATGACCCCAATTAAGATTTCAAAGACATTCGAGATTAGACGAGAAATTTTGCCAAGAGAAGGCAAGGCATATGATATGTATCGGAAAGGATTTACGAGTAACAAGTTAATAATGCCTTGGAGAAGAGTTATAACGTCCCTTAGATTGTTAATGAGGTGATAATCAAGTGTCAAGAAGGTTCCATGAGGATTGGAGATCAAACGAGTCGACGAGAACAAGTTCGGAATGACTGGGCATTATACGGCCAAACATACTGGCCGTATAAAACATACGGGCCGTATGTTCAGCCGTATAATCAGCCCAGATTAACACCCCTCTCTGGACCAAATCTACGGCCAGACATACGGTCAGTATTATTTATACGGAGCGTATGTTGGTCCGTAGAAGTTGGTCGGGACAGATTTGGTATTATTAATAAGGGACCAAGTTTCATTTCATTTCATTTCCCTTTCACACCCCTTCTCTCTTGAACATCTCTCTCCACTTCTCCCACAAGAATTCAAGAGATATTAGTGTTCAACTTCATCAAACCAAGTGAATCAAGTGTAAGAAACCCATTAAAGTTCATCCAAGACAAGGAATCCAAGTGAAGGTGAAACTAGGGTTTTGCTCAAGTGAAGTATTTGCACCCAAGGTTCATTCCTACACCATCTAAGGTTTCCATGTTGTTTAAGGTATTTGAAAGTTGAAACACTTGGATTGTAGAAGGAAATAGAAAATGGGTCATGAATGTGGGAATAGTGTCACTTTTGAGTAATAGTTGGATTGAGTCATGATTCTTGGTGTATTGTGATTATAACCATGTTATAAATGATATTGAGAACATGGGATAGACATTGTATATGAATGAATGTAATCGTGTGTTATGACCATGAATATGGATGATTGGAAGTGAATTGAGAAGTAAGGATAATGTAGGTTAATAAAGGCTATTGTTATGATGTTGTGAATGTTATTATTGATGTTTGGGAGTTGATATATGATATGGAAGAAGTCGTATAAATAAAGGAGATGCTGTCCAATTTTCTCTAGCTTTAGTCATGTATGCTAAGCTATCGATTTCTAATGTTAGTACGTACTCTAATGAAGGTAGAAACGTGAGCATTGAAGGAGAACGTGCAAGTGATAGAATAGTTGAACGAAAAGGTATGTAAGGGTAACCCTGCTTTCATAAGAAATGGTTCTTTGGCCAAATATCTATTCCTCTATGAGCCCATGATGTCCTCCAAATGATCCTATCTTTAAAACTACTAAGTTCATGATTCTTGATACGTTATGATTGTACTAAATTCCTCACATGATGAGTAATCCTCTAGGGATAGATGTAATGAACGACGATAGTAATGATAAAGCTTATGAGCTTTTATGTATATGTGCCTATGTATGGCTATTATGAAACCCCGAGCTTATATGGCCGGGTAGAATATAGAATACATGTATATATATATATATATATATATATATATATATATATATATATATATATATATAATGCGCGTAGCTTGGATACGTACAACCCCGATCCTTGGTAGGGCCAAGTATGTGAAACACCGAACCTTCATGGTCGGGTATGCTATATAAAGGCTATGTATATGATATGAATATGAATCTGAATATGTAAGTGAATACGAATATGAATGGAAATACGACTACGAATATGGATAAGGATATGGAACGTAAACGAGTACGGATACGGATATGGGTGTATGTACACAATCACGCATTAGAAATGGAAAGTCCCTATGAAAAGAAAGTAAGTGTTTGTGACGATGATACTACTATCTCCCACCCTATGCTATTTCTTATGTTGTCTATTATGCTTTCATAATGATGTTGATCATGCTTTACATACTCAGTACATTCTTCGTACTGACGTCATTTTGTTTGTGGACGCTGCGTTATGCCCGCAGGTGGCCAGGGAGACAGACTTGATCCATAGCCTTATTACTCAGGGACTACTTAGCGAAGCTCCATTTCATTCAGAGCTACAGCTTTTGGTACTTATTCTTTTGTGTACATATTTATGGGCATGGCGGGGTCCTGTCCCGCCTATATGATATGACATACTCTCCTTAGAGGCTCGTAGACATGTGTATATGGTTAGATGTGTTTGGCCTTGTCGGCCTATATCTTGGATATCATTTTGTTAGCCTTGTCGGCTTATGTACATTGGGCATAGTTGCTAATGATGATATAAATGTATTGTTGCCCATTGGGATTAGTATGATTGATGAATAAAAAGTATGATTTAGCTATGTGGCTCACCTAGATGTAAATGTGAAAGTATGTTAAGAGGTGCCCGGGTGGGTTAGCACCGGTGCCCATCGCGGCCCTCCGGTTGGGTCGTGACAAAAGTGGTATCAGAGCAGTTCTGTCCTAGGGTGTGTCTACGAGCCGTGTCCAGCAGAGTCTTGGTTATGGGTGTGTTGCGCGCCACACTTATAAACAAGAGAGGTCGGGCATTTTAGGAATGAATGACCTTCTTTCTTCATAAGATCGTGCGATAGAGCTATGATATAAGAACTTCCTTCTCCTTAACCGTGTGTTATGTATTTCAGAAATGCCTGTAAAGAGAAAGGCTACGACAGCCCAAAAGGGCAAGACAGTGGCAGAAAAGCGGGCTGAAAGAGTACTGCCACTAGTAGTAGAGGAAATTGAGTCCCAGAATGCGGCTCAATCTCAATCCTCCCATCCAGTGCCCATTTCTAAGGAGCGTGAGGGAGCCTCAGCCCCAACTCTAGCACCTCCGGCTCCTTCACCAGATGCTTCTGGCCAAGATGTAAAATAGGCCATTCATTTGCTTACTCAATTGGTTCCGCCGGACTCGGCGGCAAAGTACAGGGCAAGGTGATAGGGCTATTAGTGCAAAGGCCCGTTATTTCATTAGATTGAACCCTCTTAAATTCTTTGGATCAAAGCCGGATGAGGACCCTCAGAATTTTATTGATGGAATGTTGAGAACCCTTCGGTTGATACATGCTTCGGACACCGAATCAGTGGAGTTAGCATCCTATAGATTGAGGGATATTCCGGTACATTGGTAAACGGTTTGGATGGCTTCATGGGGAGCCAATGCACCTCCCCCGGTATGACAAGAATTTGTAGATGCCTTCCTCCGACATTATTTGCCTCTAGAAGTTCGGCGAGCTAGAGCTGATAAGTTCTTGAATTTGAGGTAAGGAAGCATGAGTGCTATAGAGTATAGTCTTCGCTTCAACTCCGTTTCAATTCTTTGGCTAGGTATGCTTCGGCCATGGTAGCAGATATGGGTGACAGAGTGCACCGATTTGTGAAAGGCCTAGGGCCACATTTGATAGATAGGTGCTTGACTGCGTCCCTTTAGGACAATATGAATATTTTACGCATTCAAGCCCATTCTCAAAATTTAGAACAAAAAAGAAGTGAGCGTGAGCATAATAGAGGGTATAACAAGAAGGCTAGATCTTCGGGTCCGATGAGTGAGTATAGAGGCTGGCACAGACAGCAGTTTTCGAGGCATTCAGGCCATTCTATAACTAGTGCGCCTCAACGGTTTTCAGGCCAGAGATTTGATAGATCTACTCATCTCGGGCCGAGTCAGAGCTTATCGGGATCTCAGTTCAGGGGTGATTCAGGTCAGCCGAGGCCACCCGTGCCACGATGTTCCCAGTGTGGGAAGTTACATTCGGGTCAGTGCCGATTGGGTTCAGAGGTTTGCTATTCATGTGGTCGGCCAGGCCATATTATGCGAGATTGCCCCTCAGTTGGTAGCAGAGGTAGGACCCAGCCTTCAGGGTCGACAGCCGGATCTTCATCATCTATACGCCCTATAGGCCCAGGTTCACATGCGCCAGTCGGCCATGATAGAGGTAGAGGGAGAGTCCCCAGTTCTAGCGGTCCTCAGCACCGTATTTACGCTTTGGCTGGACTCCAAGATCTTGAGTCTTCTCCTGATGTTGTCACAGGTATATTATCAGTATTTTCTCATGATGTATATGCTTTGATAGATCTGGGCTCCACATTTTTATATGTTACTCCGTATATTGCGATCGGTTTAGAGTCAAACCGGATTCGATCAGACCTTTTGAGGTGTCTAAACCCGTTGGTGAATCGGTAATAGCTAGCCGCGTATATAGAAATTGCATAGTTGTGATTTGTGACCGTCGTACTATGATTGACTTACATGCATTAAAAATGGTGGATTTGGATGTTATTATAGGCATGGATTGGTTGGCTTCTTGCTATGCCAATGTTGATTGTAAAATGAAAATGGTTCGCTTCTAATTTCCGGGAGAACCAGTTTTAGAATGGAAAGAAAATACTGCGTCACCAAAAGGTAGGTTTATTTCTTATCCTAAGGCAAGGAAAATGATCACAAAAGGGTGCATTTATCATCTAGTTCGGGTTCAAGATGTAGAAGCTGAACCGCCGACTCTTCAGTCAGTTCCCGTAGTAAACGAGTTTTCGGAAGAGCTTCCAGGCCTCCCTCCCAAGCGGGAGATTGATTTTGCTATTGATGTGTTGCCAGACACCAAGCCTATATCTATTCCTCCTTATAGAATGGCTCCCGCAGAACTGAAAGAGTTGAAGGAGCAATTGAAAGACTTGCTTGAGAAAGGCTTTATTAGGCCTAGTTCATCCCCACGGGGAGCACCCGTATTGTTTGTCCGAAAGAAAGATGGCTCCTTGAGAATGTGCATTGACTATCGACAATTGAATAAGGTGACGATTAAGAATAAATATCCTCTTCCGAGGATTGATGACTTATTTGACCAATTACAAGGCGCCAAATGGTTTTCAAAGATAGATTTGAGGTCCGGGTATCATCGAGTGAGAGTTAGGGAGAAAGATATCCCTAAGACAAAAGCTTTCGAACAAGATATGTCCATTTTGAGTTCGGGTGATGTCATTTGGACTAACTAATGCACCGGCGAGTATTTATGAATTTGATGAACGATGTGTTCGGGCCTTTCCTAGATTTATTTGTGATCGTATTCATAGACGATATCTTGGTGTATTCTAGATCCGAGGCGAGCATGCGGATCATTTGCATCTCGTCCTTAGAGTTCTTCAAACTCGAGAGTTGTTTGCAAAATTTTCTAAGTATGAGTTTTGGTTGAACTCAGTGACATTTTTGGGGCACATTGTTTCAGCCGATAGTATTCGGGTAGATAGCCAAAAGATTGAGGCCGTGAAGACTTGGCCAAGGCCCACAACTCCTACGGAGGTTCGTAGCTTTCTGGGCTTAGCAGGTTATTACAGGAGATTTGTTAAAGGTTTCTCTTCCATTTACGCACCACTTACAAAGGCGACCTTAAATCAAAGAAAGTTTCAATGGACGGATGCTTGTGAACGTGGTTTCCAAGAGCTAAAAGATAGATTGACTTCTGCCCGGTCCCCGACACTTCCGGAGGGATTGGAAGGTTATGTTGTTTATTGCGATGCTTCAGGCATTGGGCTAGGCTGTGTGTTGATGCAACATGGTAAGGTGATTGCGTATGCTTCAAGGCAATTACGAAAATATGAGAAAAATTACCCAACTCATGATCTAGAATTGGCAGCAGTGATTCATGCATTAAAGATGTAGAGACATTATTTATATGGTGTCCATGTGGATATTTACACAGATCATAAGAGCCTTCAGTATATCTTCAAGCAGAAAGAGTTGAATTTGCGACAGCGACGATGGTTGGAATTGCTAAAGGATTATGATGTTGATATCCTATATCACCCCGGAAAGGCAAATGTTGTGGCTGATGCTCTTAGCCGTAGATCCATGGGAAGTTTGTGTGATGTACGACCAGAGAAAAGAGAAATAGCTCGTGAGCTCCAACAGTTAGCTATCCTAGGAGTTCGAGTAGTGGACTCAGGTAGCAGGGGGACTACTGTTCAGAATTCAGCAGTCTCGTTGTTAGTAGTGAAAGTGAAAGAGCGACAATACGAAGATCTCATGCTAATGCATTACAGAGATACACTCCCTTAGAAGGAGAAGTCATCATTTGAGATTGCAGGAGACGGAGTTCTCCGATGCCGAGACAGATTATGTGTTCCTGATGTGGCAGGTTTACGCCACCGAATATTGAGAGAAGCTCATTGCTCCTGTTATTCTGTCTACCCTGGAGCAACGAAAATGTATCATGATCTTAAATCTATTTATTGGTGGAATGGGATGAAGAAGGATATAGCGAAATTTGTAGCTCAATGTCCCAATTGTCAACAAGTGAAAATCGAGCACCAAAAGCCGGGCGGATTGTTGCAAGCTATAGAAATCCCAACTTGGAAGTTGGAAGTAATTAACATGGACTTCATTACAAGCTTACCCCGTTCTCGACGTAAGTATGATTCTATATGGGTGATTGTGGATAGATTCACGAAGTCAGCTCATTCTTACCAGTCCGAACTACATATGTGGCAGAAGATTATGCAAAGCTTTATGTTAAAGAGATAGTGCGACTTTACGGTGTTCCAGTATCTATTATCTCCGATAGAGGGACTCAGTTTATCGCTAATTTCTGGAAGTACTTCCAAGAGGGTTTGGGGACTCATGTGAGCCTTAGCACGACATTCCATCCGCGGTCGATGGACAAGTCGAACGTACCATTCGGACTGCGAGGATATATTACGGGCATGTATGTTAGATTTTGGAGGAAATTGGGATGATCACTTACCACTCATTGAATTTACTTATAACAATAGTTATCATTCTAGCATCCAAATTGCACCGTATGAGGCTTTATATGGGCGAAAGTGTAGATCCCCAATTGGGTGGTTCGAGCTAGGAGAGACTAAATTGATAGGGCCAGACTTGGTCCAGCAAGCCATAGAGAAAGTTAAGCTTATACAAGATCGGTTATTAGCAGCCCAAAGTCATCAAAAGTCCTATGCGGATAATCGTCGAAAGGACTTAGAGTTCCAAGTGAATGATTGGGTATTCTTAAAGGTGTCGCCGATGAAGGGCGTTATGAGATTTGGCAAAAAGGGGAAGTTAAGTCCCCGATACATTGGGCCTTATGAGATTGTGCGCAAAGTAGGAAAAGCAATTTACGAATTAGATCTACCTCCTGATTTGGAGCCAGTTCACCCAGTTTTCCATGTTTTGATGCTTCGAAAATGTGTTGGAGATCCTACTAGGATCGTGCTAGTAAATGATGTTCAAGTGACAAAAAAGTTGAATTATGAAGAGGTACCCATTGCCATGTTAGATAAGCAAGTACGGGGACTTAGAAACAAAGAACTGGCCTCAGTTAAAGTTTTGTGGAGAAACAATAGCCGAGAAGAGATGACGTGGAAAGCGGAAGAAAACATGAAATCCAAGTACCCGCACTTATTCCAGCCCCCGGGAGAGATCCAAGATGAGACATCAAGATCATAAGGTATGTATGTTTCCTTTTTATGCATTTGGGTCGTGTGTGGCCAAACTCTATTGCTATTATGTCGTAGCTCTGTAAGGCATTGTTATTATGGGCTGTTGTGACAGGATAGTAGTGCCATATTACAGGGGAAACTCTGGCGAAATTTTTATAGAATCCCCAAGGACTTAACATTCGAGGACGAATGTTCTTAAGGGGGGAAGAATGTTACACCTCGGGAAAATTTTTTCGTTAATGCACAGTGAATAGGCTAATGAAGAGCACGAAGTATCTGGTATTTCAATAAGTAAGTAATGACATTTGATGACCCTAATTAAGATTTCAAAGACATTCGAGGTTAGATGAGAAAGTTTGCCAAGAGAAGGCAAGGCATATGATGTGTATCGGAAAGGATTTATGAGTAACAAGTTAATGATGATTTAATGATGCCTTGAAGAAGAGTTATAACGTCCCTTAGATTGTTAATGAGGTGATAAACAAGTGTCAAGAAGGTTCCATAAGGATTGGAGATCAAACGAGTCGACGAGAACAAGTTCGGAATGACTGGGCATTATACGGCCAAACATACTGGCCGTATAAAACATACGGGCCGTATGTTCAGCCGTATAATCAGCCCAGATTAACACCCCTCTCTAGACCAAATCTACGGCCAGACATACGGTCAGTATAATTTATACAGAGCGTATGTTGGTCCGTAGAAGTTGGTCGGGACAGATTTGGTGTTATTAATAAGGGACCAAGTTTCGTTTCATTTCATTTCATTTCCCTTTCACACCCCTTCTCTCTAAAACATCTCTCCCATTTCTCCCAAAAGAATTCAAGAGATATTAGTGTTCAACTTCATCAAACCAAGTGAATCAAGTGTAAGAAACCCATTAAAGTTCATCCAAGACAAGGAATCCAAGTGAAGGTGAAACTAGGGTTTTGCTCAAGTGAAGTGTTTGCACCCAAGGTTCATTCCTACACCATATAAGGTAAGTTTTATGGTATTTACATGTTGTTTAAGGTATTTTAAAGTTGAAACACTTGGATTGTAGAAGGAAATAGAAAATGGGTCATGAATGTGGGAATAGTGTCACTTTTGAGTAATAGTTGGATTGAGTCATGATTCTTGATGCATTGTGATTATAACCATGTTATAAATGATGTTGAGAACATGGGATAGCCATTGTAGATGAATGAAAGTAATCGTGTGTTATGACCATGAATATGAATGATTGGAAGTGAATTGAGAAGTAAGGATAATGTTGGTGAATAAAGGCTATTGTTATGATGTTGTGAATGTTATTATTGATGTTTGGGAGTTGATATATGATATGGAGGAAGTCGTATAAATAAAGGAGATGCTGTCCAATTTTCTCTAGCTTTAGTCATGTATGCTAAGCTATCGATTTCTAATGTTAGTATAATAAAGGTAGAAACGTGAGCATTGAAGGAGAACGTGCAAGTGATAGAATAGTTGAACGAAAAGGTATGTAAGGCTAACCCTTCTTTCATAAGGCATGGTTCTTTGGCCAAATATCTATTCCTCTATGAGCCCATGATGTCCTCCAAATGATCCTATCTTTAAAACTACTAAGTTCATGATTCTCGATACGTTATGATTGTACTAAATTGCTCACATGATGAGTAATCCTCTAGGGATAGATGTAATGAACGACGATAGTAATGATGCTAAAGATGCTTATGAGCTTTTATGTATATGTGCCTATGTATGGCTATTATGAAACCCGAGCTTATATGACCGGGTAGAATATAGAATACATGTATATATATATAATGCGCGCGCACCTTGCGGTTGGGTACGGACAACCACGAGCCTTGGTAGGTCCGGGTATGTATGACCCTGAGCCTTGGTAGGGCCAGGTATGTGAAACACCGAACCTTCATGGTCGGGTATGCTATGTAAAGGCTATATATATGATATGAATATGAAATGAATATGAATATGAATATGTAAGTGAATACGAATATGAATGGAAATACGACTACGAATATGGATAAGGATATAGAACGTAAACGAGTACGGATACGGATATAGGTGTATGTACACAATCACGCATTAGAAATGGAAAGTCCCTATGAAAAGCAAGTAAGTGTTTATGACGATGATACTACTATCTCCCATCTGTGCTATTTCTTATGTTGTCTATTATGCTTTCATAATGATGTTGATCATGCTTTACATACTCGGTACATTCTTGTATGCGCGTCATTTTGTTTGTGGACGCTGCGTTATGCCCGCAGGTGGCCAGGGAGACAGACTTGATCCATAGCCTTATTACTCAGGGACTACATAGCGAAGCTCCATTTCATTCAGAGCTACAGCTTTTGGTACTTATTCTTTTGTGTACATATTTATGGGCATGGTGGAGTCCTGTCTCGCCTATATGATATGACATACTCTCCTTAGAGGCTCGTAGACATGTGTATATGGTTAGATGTGTTTGGCCTTATCGGCCTATATCTTGGATATCATTTTGTTAGCCTCGTCGGCTTATGTACATTGATATGGGCATAGTTGCTAATGATAATATAAATGTATTGTTGCCCATTGGGATTAGTATGATTGATGAATGAAAAGTATTATTTAGCTATGTGGCTCACCTAGATGTAAATGTGAAAGTTTGTTAAGAGGTGCCCGGGTGGGTTAGCATCAGGTGCCCGTTGCGGCCCTCCGGTTAGGTCGTGACAGATTCTTTCAGAGAAGAAGTTATAGGAGGTTTCAACATTATGGGAGAGGGTGGTGTAGGAGTTTTGAACAGCCACAACAAGTTCAGTGTTCGAGGTCGCAGTCCCTTTGTTCAGAGAGTCGATTCTTGAGATCGGCCTGCTCACATTTTTAACTCCCTCCTTTTGCAGCCCTTCCATATGCGAGACACAGTTTACCAACATCTGCACCCACTTCTTTTGATGAGCTTAAAATTTTTCAAGAGTGTCCTGGACCTTCTGCAGACGGTCTGCTACTACAGCAGGGCTCATTTTCACCTCAGCAACTTCATGGCGCAAATCTTGCGGAGCAGGCTGTTCAGACTCATTTTCGGGCTCAGTCCTTGGCTTAGCTACCTGCTTCTTCATCCATTCAGTCCCAGCAAAAACAAAATCCATACTTGCAAAAGAACGATGATCATAAGACGCGGTGACCTCAGCGGGCGATAATCAATGACATCCACAAACACATCCTTGAGAATCTGCGAGATGATCATTCCATAGGGGAGGCTAGCAGAGGGTGAAGTGTCCAACGCACTCTCGAGCATGTATTCCTTAAACCAGTTAGCCCAATTGATTTTGTGTTCTTTGAGGAGACAGTAAAGCACATAGACATCTTTGTTTATGTAACGACCCGCCCGGTCGTTATTTAATACTTCGCAAAACCCATACCCAATATAGGCCTACAATCATAAATGGTAAGCCCTATGGGGTGTTTGAATGATTAATAGTGGGAAAAACTAGTTTCGACGAGCGTTGAAAATCATGGGCCCGGGTGA
This sequence comes from Lycium ferocissimum, assembly GCF_029784015.1. Lineage (NCBI taxonomy): Eukaryota > Viridiplantae > Streptophyta > Magnoliopsida > Solanales > Solanaceae > Lycium > Lycium ferocissimum. Next base: position 66,362,324 of record NC_081348.1, on the reverse strand, counting down.
GCATAGTCTGCCGCAGCGGACGGAATGCCGCCACAACGGTCTCGCCATAGCGGACATGGTGCCGCCGCAGTGGTCTCGCCATAGCGGACATGGTGCCGCCGCAGCAGTCATCGCGGTCCAGTGGGTGCGTTTTTCCATGCTTAGTTTATTATTTCACCCTCCCTTTTAATAAAAGACCCTTCAAGGCTACTATTAGGTTTTACATGAAAAAAATAAACCCTTGACACCAAGAAAAAGAGGTGTAGCGTGTCGTATTTTTTCCGATTCATATTTGCACTTGCCTCATTTAAAACGAAAAGTGTCCCGGGAAAGTACGGTTGTCAATTGTATGGGGAAAAAGGAAAAAATATACTTCTACATGGATGATGCTCTAAATGGACCTATTTTAGAGTCGCCACCTAATTTTTAGGAAATTAGGAAAACTAATTCGAAAAGGGCTCATTTAAAGCAGTTAAGTTTTAAAAGAATCCTAATCTAATCAAAGTATGGGTAAGGGTTCAGGTGATCCCCCGGGAAAGGTGTTAGGCACCCCGGTATTAAGGATCAGCTCAATTGCGGTTTACCTATGGGTTCTAATAATGTGTTTGTATAGATACAAATTGGTTTGTGATAAAAATAATTTCTATTTAATATTTTCGCAAATAAATATTAGTCATTTATGCAAAAATAGCGCATTTTCAAGAATCAAAAGTGGTAAAATTTTGCTCAAAATTGGGCGTTTAGGGTGTCGGACTAGAACACTTAGGCTAATTGCCGAAGGCCCTTAGCCTAAGGAGGACCCTACGTAAGTCCACCCCAAAATAGTTTTGAAAAAATATATATATTTTTACCATAAAATAGTTTTTAACAAAAATATTTTTAGGCATATAACTCAAGTAAGGCAGAAGCACACACACAAGACAGTGCAGGATAAGAATAAGGCACCAGCAACAAACAATAAGCAAAACAAGTCCTATTTTCTAGTGTGTATATATATATATATATATATATATATATATATTTAAAAGAAAAAAGAAAACAAAGAGTAGATCAATGACCAGAGGGGATGGGGTAAAGGACTAGCTAGCAAGGAGTTCATTTTTGGGGTCCTCAATGAGTTAAACCAGTACTAGAAACTATCCTTTTAATCCAGTTAGCACAGAGGATGTGTCATAGAAGCAAATACTGGGTTCAAGATCCATTCTAAGCTTAGTTTTAGCTTAAGCAAGTTCAATTTCCAAATAAAAAAGTTTGCAGGTTCATAAAGCTTAGTTAAGCTCTATATAGTCATAGTATAATCTCGGTAGTCATAGAAACCATCTCAATTCATAGCCAATTTTTTTAAAAAATCATTAGCCAAGTCTCAAAGTAGTTTTTTACTTAGTCTAATTCACGAGAGAAGTTGATAGAGCTATTATAAGATCAATAGGATCATATCAAATAGCCAACAAGGAATTCGAGCGAGAGGATAACCAAGACAAGGTGAAACAGCCCAAAAGAAAGAGATGAGAGCATGGTATTGCCCCATGTGCAAACTACAGGTCAAACTTAAATTCACATTTAATTCAGTAACTAGGAAGTTTCAAATAAGAGCAATGACAGATTCAACAAGTCTAGAATAGAATCAAAGAAAAAGGGAGGCACATAGGGCTATCTTAGGTCATTGATTGAGTTCAAAGTATTACATGGCCAAACAATGAGCCAAGATCACAACTAGAGGTCAAATAGGTATGGACAATGGTTGTAGTCAAAGGTCAAATAGGTATGGACAATGGTTGTAGTCAAACATAATCAAAGGGAAAATTCAAACAGCATCACTTAGTATTTCAGGGGTTCCAAAGACATTAGAGAGAGCATGGCACTACCCTAAATCCTTCCATAGCATTTCTAGTCATGGTTTAGTTTCAAATAAAACAAATAAAGACAAGGGAAACACATGAGGAAGTCGCAGATTTTCCAAGTGGACAGCAAAGGAAGGGATATTACAAAACAAGGACCAACCTAATCTTCTTAAAGCAGCCTTTAGTATGGTTTTAGTCCTTAGGTGATCATGTTAAACAAGAGGAACCCAAATAAATTGTAAGCAACGTTTAGCATTTGTAAAGGAAACACAAATCACAAAAGACAGGTCATTTTAAAAGAAAAATAAAGACTTAAGTTGATTCTTTAGGATCAGTTCTTATTTTGAAAATCACTAAACCATCCCCAAGGGTGTTTATATCATTTTAGGACACTTTGGCTAGATCTTGGCTATTAACAATAGACACAGGAGTACCAACTTATTTCTTAAATTTCCAGATATAACAGAGAACATGGCAACTAACTAGAAATCAAACTTAGTAACTATACTTTATTCAAAATCAATGTACCTAAAGCTAATAACGCAAACTAGACTTTAAACAAATCAGACAAGATAAAAAAGAAACACAGAATTTTCAAGACAATGGCCAAGCACACAGGAATGAGAGATAATGCCACCAAAATCTTCAATATGATCAATGAAATAGTAAACCAAAGCCCAGAATCTTTGGTTTTAGAGACACCCAGCTATTCTTAACAATTTCACAATCCATAGAGCAGGTTAGGAAAATCATTTTTCACCTCCTCTAAGGCTTAGCAGGATTCAAAGATGGCAGCATGTCTATAAGTGAAAGCCAAAACAGTCACAAAAAGCACATCAACCCTGTTCTATTAGTTTTAACAGTTATTTAGTCTAAAAGAGGAAATCAGAGGTTCAGGCTTCAAAGATTCACACAATTTTATAGCTAACTGATCTTTTGGAGGATATTTTTTCTTTTGCAAATTTGAGAAGATTTAGTCTTTAAAGGATAGGAGAAGCAAATCCAACATAGGTAAAACAAAGCAATCAGAGATTCAAATGTTTTAAGCTCAATATAGGTAAAAATGTAGAGAAGGAAACAGACGCATTTCAGGTTTTAAGAAGCCATTTTTAGTTCAAACTTAGTCTAAGATAGCCATATAAGATCATAACACAACACAACCCCAGAACCTCACTGATGTGCATAAAACCAGTTATTCAAGTGAAAACATAGACTTAAATTTCATTTCTCTTTTGAGAATCATTTAGTTTTCTTTTATGAAAAATGTTCACATAATTTAAGATGACATTTGGACTAGGTCTTAAATACTAACAACACACATAGGAAACAAAGTCCCCACTCTCAAGTTTTTTTATTTTTTTATATTTTTTATTATAAATAGTTTTAAAACAAGATCATTGGCAGCCATCATCAAAACAAAACAAAATACCTATACTCCATTTCAAATCATTGTAGTCAAAGTTAACAAACTTAAAAAATGAACTAAAACAAACATAATAAGGCTAAAGGTCTTCAGAACCCACAAAATAATAATCAAACCAATGCAAAATGGACGAATGAAACCTCAGAACCTTAAACTAAACAGTGAAACAGTGACCAAAGGCCCAAGCTAGCAACCTTCCTATTTAATCCTTGTTTTAACCTTACTACCTAATAATCACCATTTAGAAATCTTTTGAACTTCATTAACATTAACATTATATCAAGACAGCCTTTTAATGAAACAGTGGCCAAGCAATGTTTATATCAATATAGTAGACTTAAAACGTATCTAAAGACTAAATTCTTTAAATAGAAAACTTAAAATAGCTTTAGAAATCAGACATAGGAAATGTAATTTATCAAATAAATCAAAGCGAAATAATGATACTAGAATAGGATAATACCTTTCTATGGGGCAAACCGAAAGATCAAAAGGGGGATTGGGATCAAAGCTTCAACAAAAACCAAGACCTTAAATCCTTTTTCAATTTTCCCAAAAAAAAAAAAAAAAATCCTTTTATTTTTTAGTGGTGTAGGCTATATATTGAAGTATATTAGTATTGTATATGGTATATTATATTACACCCGGGGTGTATTTTAGGAATATATTGATATATAGGCTGGTATACTTAGTATATCTTCTAGGGTATCCGAAAAAATCCTCCCCCTATAATGAACAAAAATTTCTATTTATAAGCAAATCACTTCAGCTAGGGGTAAAAAATGGTAGTGAAAATATATCAACGAAATTCCCCCCCCCCCCCCCCCCAAAAAAAAAACCCTTAATTTTTTGTCTCTACCCCTCAAATTCGAATTTTCCCTAGATAAGACAACAAAAGTGACAACTAATTGTACCTAAAATCCATGAAAATATAATAAAAATTAGAATACCAAAATAGTACAAATACAACAAATTTTGTACCAATATAACGGTACAATTGTACCAAATCGTACAATGAGGATAAATCCCCAAATTCATACCTTAACCGTGAAATACCTAGGAAGCTTCCCCTAGATTCTTTATCTTAGTGCATATGGTGCACAAGATGGCTAAGGGCTCAAGGCCCCGCCCATGGCAACCATAAACTAGTAAAGAATCCGAGTAACAAACCTAGTATGACTCAAATTAGGTATAAATATGAAATTCGAATGAAAATAAACTTGGAAATCAAGAGTAACCATGATTAGGAGTAAAAACCTTCAAGAAATTGGCCAAAAAGGACCCTGAATCTCCATGAACAAGACACAGTTAAGGAAACTCTAAAAAGATCGCAAATCGCCTCATGAGGGAGACGAAGGAGTCGGGTGAACAATGAAATAAAATGTGGGTGTGAAGTTCAAACTTCACACCACCCCCCTTTTTAAACATTAACACCCCTTGGTTTTTTTTTTTCTTTAACAATAAATAAAACCCCCTCCCTAATTTAAATCAATTAGAAACTATATATTATAAATACGTGTATTACTAAGCAAAAATAGTTATTTAGGTTCATTAAAATTTTAAAATTCATAAATTTAGAAAATTAGTTTCAAAACGAGCCTAATATTGATATAGTTCCGAATAATTTTTAGGAATGTAAAAAATGCGATCAAAATGAGTCGTAATTCATTCGTCGTCTTAATTAACAATTTTTTCGGGTTAGACGGAACGGGATATGTATCTTCTTTTCAAATCACGTTTGTGAAAGTAAATAACTCATAATTTCTTGTAATTTGTTAATTTTTTATGAAAAATAATTAAATGTCAATTTTGCAATTTTCTCGGGATTTTTAAATTTTTTAAATTTTTAAGGGCATCCTTACTCTATCTTGGACTCGAAAATATGAAAAATTTTAAAATATATGTTTTATGCGGTGAAAATTAGGTGTCAACAAGAGGCTCCTCCAACATTCTTCACATCTTCCCCTTCAGCTATCATCCCAATGTGTTACATAAGGCAAATATTGTATAATTGTTCGATTTTTCGCAATTTTCATTCCAAAGGTTTTTTTATTCAAAAGGACGGAGAATGAATAGCTTATTCATAACCTTATAGGCCCCGCACACTCTCATGGATTCAGATAAAGGCTAGGAGGGTGGATACTTCATGGAAGTTCGAATAGTTGTTCGTCATCAAGGTGGGTTATAGTTTACTTGAGTTAGACTTTGATTAGTGGATCGTATACGTATAAAATTGATGGGAGAATGCATGATTAGGTCTTCGAGACACGGAGTTTGGATGGATATGTTCATAATATAACGAAATTTTATGTATATATAGTAATTAGGGTAACAACGAGTGTATAAATGGGTACTAAGTTCTACAATTGTTGATGTTTGTGTGTCAGAAATAGGAAGTGATTATTTGTCATTGTTAAAAAGGGCTATCCCGTAGTTTAGCGTAATTATTCCCATGTATATTTAATCTCCTTATTGATTGTCAAGTAAATTTGCAATATTCATACAGCTGTTTATTCTTGTCAATAATGAGGGTTACATTAGGTGAGTTGGAGCGAAGGCATAGTAGTGCTACGCCCATTAAGGGCATATTTCATGACATTGAATTTATTCATTAGCATCGTTGCATAT
>NC_081348.1:66309332-66356353 GCF_029784015.1 Lycium ferocissimum | reverse complement strand
ATGTATGCTAAGCTATCGATTTCTAATGTTAGTATAATAAAGGTAGAAACGTGAGCGTTGAAGGAGAACGTGCAAGTGATAGAATAGTTGAACGAAAAGGTATGTAAGGCTAACCCTTCTTTCATAAGGCATGGTTCTTTGGCCAAATATCTATTCCTCTATGAGCCCATGATTTCCTCCAAATGATCCTATCTTTAAAACTACTAAGTTCATGATTCTCGATACGTTATGATTGTACTAAATTCCTCACATGATGAGTAATCCTCTAGGGATAGATGTAATGAACGACGATAGTAATGATGCTAAAGATGCTTATGAGCTTTTATGTATATGTGCCTATGTATGGCTATTATGAAACCCCGAGCTTATATGACCGGGTAGAATATAGAATACATGTATATATATATAATGCGCGCGCACCAACGCAGTTGGGTACGACAACCCCCGAGCCTTGGTAGGGCCGGTGTATGTATGACCATTTTGAGCCTTGGTAGGGCTGTGTATGTGAAACACTTAGAACCTTCATGGTCGGGTATGCTATATAAAGGCTATATATATGATATGAATATGAAATGAATATGAATATGAATATGTAAGTGAATACGAATATGAATGGAAATACGACTACGAATATGGATAAGGATATAGAACGTAAACGAGTACGGATACGGATATAGGTGTATGTACACAATCACGCATTAGAAATGGAAAGTCCCTATGAAAATCAAGTAAGTGTTTATGACGATGATACTACTATCTCCCATCCTGTGCTATTTCTTATGTTGTCTATTATGCTTTCATAATGATGTTGATCATGCTTTACATACTCGGACATTCTTCGTACGACGTCATTTTGTTTGTGGCACGCGTTATGCCGCGCAGGTGGACGGGAAGAGCACTTGATCCATAGCCTTATTACTCGGGGACTACATAGCGAAGCTCCATTTCATTCGTAGCTGACTTTTGGTACTTATTCTTTTGTGTACATATTTATGGGCATGGTGGAGTCCTTGTCTCGCCTATATGATATGACATACTCTCCTTAGAGGCTCGTAGACATGTGTATATGGTTAGATGTGTTTGGCCTTATCGGCTATATCTTGGATATCATTTTGTTAGCCTCGTCGGCTTATGTACATTGATATGGGCATAGTTGCTAATGATAATATAAATGTATTGTTGCCCATTGGGATTAGTATGATTGATGAATGAAAAGTATTATTTAGCTATGTGGCTCACCTAGATGTAAATGTGAAAGTTTGTTAAGAGGTGCCGGGTGGGTTAGCATCGGTGCCGTTCTTGAAGTGCCTCCGGTTAGGTCGTGATGATTCTTTTCGGAGAGAGAAGTTATAGGAGGTTTCAACATTATGGGAGAGGGTGGTGTAGGAGTTTCGAACAGCCACAACAAGTTCGGTGTTCGAGGTCGCAGTCCTTTGTTCGGAGAGTCGATTCTTGAGATCGGCTCGCTCACATTTTTAACTCCTCCTTTGCACAAGCCTTCCATACCGAGACACACGCTTACCAACATACGCACCCACTTCTTTTGATGAGCTTAAAATTTTTCAAGAGTGTCCGGACCTTCTGCATTTGCCCCACATTACAGGGCTCATTTTCACCCTCGGCAACTTCATGGCGCAAATCTTGCGGAGCGAGAAAGGTTCTTCGACTATTTTGGGCTCGGTCTTGGCTTAGCTACCTGCTTCTTCATCCATTCAGTCCCGGCAAAAACAAAATCCATACTTGCAAAAGAACGATGATCATAAGACGCGGTGACCTCAACTGGGCGATAATCAATGACATCCACAAACACATCCTTGAGAATCTGCGAGATGATCATTCCATAGGGGAGGCTAGCAGAGGGTGAAGTGTCCAACGCACTCGAGCATGTATTCCTTAAACCAGTTAGCCCAATTGATTTTGTGTTCTTTGAGGAGACAAAAGAAAGCACATAGACATCTTTGCTTATGCAACGACCCGCCTTGCCGTTATTAATACTTCGCAAAACCTATACCCAATATAGGCCTACAATCTATAAATGGTAAGCCCTGAGTGGGGTGTTTGAACACTAATAGTGGGAAAAACTAGTTTCGACGAGCGTTGAAAATCATGGGCCCGGTGAGCATAGTCTGGCCGCGACGGACGGAATGCCGCCACACCCGGCTCGCCATAGCGGACATGGTGCCGCCGCGGTGGTCTCGCCATAGCGGACATGGTGCGCCTGGCCAGGTCATCGCGGTCCGAAATGTGGGTGCGTTTTTCCATGCTTAGTTTATTATTTCACCCCTCCCTTTAATAAAAAAAGACCCTTCAAGGCTACTATTGGGTTTTACATGAAAAAAATAAACCACTTGACACCAAGAAAAAGAGGTGTGGCGTGTCATTTTTTCCGATTCATATTTGCGCTTGCCTCATTTAAAACGAAAAAGTGTCCACGGGAAAGTACGGTTGTCAATTGTATGGGGAAAAAGGAAAAAATATACTTCTACATGGATGATGCTCTAAATGGACCTATTTTAGAGTCGCCACCAATTTTTAGGAAATTAGAAAACTAGTCGAAAAGGGCTCATTTAAGCGATAAGTTTAAAAGAATCCTAATCTAATCAAAGTATGGGTAAGGGTTCGAGGATCCCCCGGGAAAGGTGTTAGGCAATCCGGTATTAAGGATGACTCAATCGCGATTTACCTATGGGTTCTAATAATGTGTTTGTATAGATACAAATTGGTTTGTGATAAAAATAATTTCTATTTAATATTTTCGCAAATAAATATTAGTCATTTATGCAAAAATAGCGCATTTTCAAGAATCAAAAGTGGTAAAATTTTGCTCAAAATTGGGCGTTTAGGGTGTCGGACTAGAACACTTAGGCTAATTGCCGAAGGCCCTTAGCCTAAGGAGGACCCTACGTAAGTCCACCCCAAAATAGTTTTGAAAAATATATATATTTTTACCATAAAATAGTTTTTAACAAAAATATTTTTAGGCATATAACTCAAGTAAGGCGGAAGCACACACACAAGACGGTGCGGGATAAGAATAAGGCACCGGCAAACAATAAGCAAAACAAGTCCTATTTTCTAGTGTGTGTATATATATATATATATATATATATATATATATTTAAAAGAAAAAAGAAAACAAAGAGTAGATCAATGACCGGAGGGGATGGGGTAAAGGACTAGCTAGCAAGGAGTTCATTTTGGGGTCTCAATGAGTTAAACCAGTACTAGAAACTATCCTTTTAATCCGGTTAGCACGAGGGGATGTGTCATAGAAGCAAATGCGGGTTCAAGATCCATTCTAAGCTTAGTTTTAGCTTAAGCAAGTTCAATTTCCAAATAAAAAAGTTTGCAGGTTCATAAAGCTTAGTTAAGCTCTATATAGTCATAGTATAATCTCAGCTAGTCATAGAAACCATCTCAATTCATAGCCAATTTTTTTAAAAAAAATCATTAGCCAAGTCTCAAAGTAGTTTTTTACTTAGTCTAATTCACAGAGAAGTTGATAGAGCTATTATAAGATCAATAGGATCATATCAAATAGCCAACAAGGAATTCTGAGCAGAGGATAACCAAGACAAGGTGAAACAGCCCAAAAGAAAGAGATGAGAGCATGGTATTGCCCCATGTGCAAACTACAGGTCAAACTTAAATTCACATTTAATTCAGTAACTAGGAAGTTTCAAATAAGAGCAATGACATTCAACAAGTCTAGAATAGAATCAAAGAAAAAGGGAGGCACATAGGGCTATCTTAGGTCATTGATTGAGTTCAAAGTATTACATGGCCAAACAATGAGCCAAGATCACAACTAGAGGTCAAATAGGTATGGACAATGGTTGTAGTCAAAGGTCAAATAGGTATGGACAATGGTTGTAGTCAAACATAATCAAAGGGAAAATTCAAACAGCATCACTTAGTATTTCAGGGGTTCCAAAGACATTAGAGAGAGCATGGCACTACCCTAAATCCTTCCATAGCATTTCTAGTCATGGTTTAGTTTCAAATAAAACAAATAAAGACAAGGGAAACACATGGGAAGTCGCAGATTTTCCAAGTGGACAGCAAAGGAAGGGATATTACAAAACAAGGACCAACCTAATCTTCTTAAAGCAGCCTTTAGTATGGTTTTAGTCCTTAGGTGATCATATTAAACAAGAGGAACCCAAATAAATTGTAAGCAACACTGTTGTAAAGGAAACACAAATCACAAAAGACAGGTCATTTTAAAAGAAAAATAAAGACTTAAGTTGATTCTTTAGGATCAGTTCTTATTTTGAAAATCACTAAACCATCCCCAAGGGTGTTTATATCATTTTAGGACACTTTGGCTAGATCTTGGCTATTAACAATAGACACGGGAGTACCAACTTATTTCTTAAATTTCCGGATATAACGAGAGAACATGGCAACTAACTAGAAATCAAACTTAGTAACTATACTTTATTCAAAATCAATGTACCTAAAGCTAATAACGCAAACTAGACTTTAAACAAATCGGACAAGATAAAAAAGAAACACAAATTTTCAAGACAATGGCCAAGCACACGGGAATGAGAGATAATGCCACCAAAATCTTCAATATGATCAATGAAATAGTAAACCAAAGCCCGGAATCTTTGGTTTTAGAGACACCAGAAGCTATTCTTAACAATTTCACAATCCATAGAGCGGGTTAGGAAAATCATTTTTCACCTCCTCTAAGGCTTAGCAGATTCAAAGATGGCAGATGTCTATAAGTGAAAGCCAAAACAGCCACAAAAGCACATCAACCCCCGTTCTATTAGTTTTAACGCTTATTTAGTCTAAAAGAGGAAATCGAGAGGTTCGAGGCTTCAAAGATTCACACAATTTTATAGCTAACTGATCTTTTGGAGGATATTTTTTCTTTTGCAAATTTGAGAAGATTTAGTCTTTAAAGGATAGGAGAAGCAAATCCAACATAGGTAAAACAAAGCAATCGGAGATTCAAATGTTTTAAGCTCAATATAGGTAAAAATGTAGAGAAGGAAACGCAGACGCATTTCGGGTTTTAAGAAGCCATTTTTAGTTCAAACTTAGTCTAAGATAGCCATATAAGATCATAACACAACACAACCCCAGAACCTCACTGATGTGCATAAAACCAGTTATTCAAGTGAAAACATAGACTTAAATTTCATTTCTCTTTTGAGAATCATTTAGTTTTCTTTTATGAAAAATGTTCACATAATTTAAGATGACATTTGGACTAGGTCTTAAATACTAACAACACACATAGGAAACAAAGTCCCCACTCTCAAGTTTTTTTATTTTTTTATATTTTTTATTATAAATAGTTTTAAAACAAGATCATTGGCAGCCATCATCAAAACAAAACAAAATACCTATACTCCATTTCAAATCATTGTAGTCAAAGTTAACAAACTTAAAAAATGAACTAAAACAAACATAATAAGGCTAAAGGTCTTGTAACCCACAAAATAATAATCAAACCAATGCAAAATGGACGAATGAAACCTCGGAACCTTAAACTAAACGGTGAAACAGTGACCAAAGGCCCAAGCTAGCAACCTTCCTATTTAATCCTTGTTTTAACCTTACTACCTAATAATCACCATTTAGAAATCTTTTGAACTTCATTAACATTAACATTATATCAAGACGACCTTTTAATGAAACAAAGGCCAAGCAATGTTTATATCAATATAGTAGACTTAAAACGTATCTAAAGACTAAATTCTTTAAATAGAAAACTTAAAATAGCTTTAGAAATCAGACATAGGAAATGTAATTTATCAAATAAATCAAAGCAGAAATAATGATACTAGAATAGGATAATACCTTTCTATGGGGCAACCGAAAGATCAAAGGGGGGATTGGGATCCAAAGCTTCAACAACAACCAAGACCTTAAATCCTTTTTCAATTTTCCCAAAAAAAAAAAAAAAAATCCTTTTATTTTTTAGTGGTGTAGGCTATATATTGAAGTATATTAGTATTGTATATGGTATATTATATTACACCTTGGTGTATTTTAGGAATATATTGATATATAGGTCGGTATACTTAGTATATCTTCTAGGGTATCCGAAAAAATCCTCCCCCTATAATGAACAAAAATTTCTATTTATAAGCAAATCACTTCAGCTAGGGGTAAAAAATGGTAGTGAAAATATATCACAACAGAATTCCCCTCCCCCCCCCCAAAAAAAACCCTTAATTTTTTGTCTCTACCCCTCAAATTCGAATTTTCCCTAGATAAGACAACAAAAGTGACAACTAATTGTACCCTAAAATCCATGAAAATATAATAAAAATTAGAATACCAAAATAGTACAAATACAACAAATTTTGTACCAATATAACGGTACAATTGTACCAAATCGTACAATGAGGATAAATCCCCAAATTCATACCTTAACCGTGAAATACCTAGGAAGCTTCCCCTAGATTCTTTATCTTAGTGCATATGGTGCACAAGATGGCTAAGGGCTCAAGGCCCCGCCCATGGCAACCATAAACTAGTAAAGAATCCGAGTAACAAACCTAGTATGACTCAAATTAGGTATAAATATGAAATTCGAATGAAAATAAACTTGGAAATCAAGAGTAACCATGATTAGGAGTAAAAACCTTCAAGAAATTGGCCAAAAAGGACCCTGAATCTCCATGAACAAGACACAGTTAAGGAAACTCTAAAAAGATCGCAAATCGCCTCATGAGGGAGACGAAGGAGTCGGTGAACAATGAAATAAAATGTGGGTGTGAAGTTCAAACTTCACACCACCCCCTTTTTAAACATTAACACCCCTTGGTTTTTTTTTTTTTTCTTTAACAATAAATAAAACCCCTCCCTAATTTAAATCAATTAGAAACTATATATTATAAATACGTGTATTACTAAGCAAAAATAGTTATTTAGGTTCATTAAAATTTTAAAATTCATAAATTTAGAAAATTAGTTTCAAAACGAGCCTAATATTGATATAGTTCCGAATAATTTTTAGGAATGTAAAAAATGCTATCAAAATGAGCCGTAATTCATTCGTCGTCTTAATTAACAATTTTTTCGGGTTAGACGGAACGGGATATGTATCTTCTTTTCAAATCACGTTTGTGAAAGTAAATAACTCATAATTTCTTGTAATTTGTTAATTTTTTATGAAAAATAATTAAATGTCAATTTTGCAATTTTCTCGGGATTTTTAAATTTTTAATTTTTTAAGGGCATCCTTACTCCGTCTTGGACTCGAAAATATGAAAATTAAAACATACGTTTTATGAGGTGAAAATTAGTTGTCAACAAGAGGCTCCTCCAACATTCTTCACATCTTCCCCTTCAACTATCATCCCAATGTGTTACATAAGGCAAATATTGTATAATTGTTCGATTTTTCGCAATTTTCATTCCAAAGGTTTTTTTATTCAAAAGGACGGAGAATGAATAGCTTATTCATAACCTTATAGGCCCCGCACACTCTCATGGATTCGGATAAAGGCTAGGAGGGTGGATACTTCATGGAAGTTCGAATAGTTGTTCGTCATCAAGGTGGGTTATAGTTTACTTGAGTTAGACTTTGATTAGTGGATCGTATATACGTATAAAATTGATGGGAGAATGCATGATTAGGTCTTCAGACACGGAGTTTGGATGGATATGTTCATAATATAACGAAATTTTATGTATATATAGTAATTAGGGTAACAACGAGTGTATAAATGGGTACTAAGTTCTACAATTGTTGATGTTTGTGTGTCGAAATAGGAAGTGATTATTTGTCATTGTTAAAAAGGGCTATCCCGTAGTTTAGCGTAATTATTCCCATGTATATTTAATCTCCTTATTGATTGTCAAGTAAATTTGCAATATTCATACAGCTGTTTATTCTTGTCAATAATGAGGGTTGCATTGGGTGAGTTGGAGCGAAGGCATAGTAGTGCTACGCCCATTAAGGGCATATTTCATGACATTGAATTTATTCATTAGCATCGTTGCATATATTTGCGTGTGGTTATAGGGTAACGCATGAAGCAGAAAGTCTGAGTAAGTATCAGTTGTGCTATCCGATTTGTGGCCGAGTTAGGTCCAATATGAGGTGCTATTTGATAGCCGATCATTGGCAGTGATGTGAAAATACAAATATATACAGATATGAATGGGCACATTTGACCGGGGGTGAGGATGGGGCCTAGTTGTGAGCTCGTGGTCCGAGGTTCGTTCCGAAATGAGGGTACATGGATACCATGGGTCCCCTGCAGGTCATAACTATTGGGCAATGACACCAGTTAGCATGTGTGTATAGTGTGCATTTAGTCATTGCATTGCATTGCATTACATATCTTTATATCCTCATATTACATGTTGTCATTCTATTATGTTACTATATGCATCTCCTATAATTGTGTTGAACTGTCTGAGGAGTTCTGATCATGCATGAAGGGTTAGCGAAAGAATAAAAAATTAAGTTTTAGTGTTTCTGTGTTTAATGTGATGGCTTTGGAGAGTCACAGTGTGTGAGGGACGTGTGATGAGTATGTTCCATGGATGCATCATACCCTAGCGAGTAAACTGGATAGAAAGCTCTAAGGCTAAAAATCAAAAAGTAGACGTTAGTGTAACAAGGAGATAAGACTTAGTTTTTTGGCCCTAAAGGAAGTACAAAATAGGGCTAAACTTGACTAGTCGGATAACTGGTAATATTATGGAAATAAGAGAACCAGAATAGTTAGGAGTTAGGGAGGTGAGTTCTTACCTGAGTAGTGTTTATATTGGGAATGTTGAGGCGAACGTTGAGGCTAACGTTGACTTATCTGTTTATCTTATTGATTTTATATTGTGTTGCATGAACTTATCTTAGTCGACCTATGATGCTTACAAGTACGTGTGGTGTACTGATACTACTCTTGCTACATTCTTTTGGGTGTAGATGTGGTAGGTTATTACTTGAAGTTTCTCTTAGTGGATTGCCAGACATCTTCCTACAGCCTTGCTCATCTCATTCCAGGCAGAGGCTGTGTCGATTATCTTGTTTTATCCTTGTGTAATAGGAGCTCTTGTACCTATCTAGACTAGATACCGGGGATTTTTCAATTTACTTGTAATGATAACCGAATTCTTATGAAATTTTATTGTTAATTATGTATATTAATTGTATTACTGGTAATAACAATGCGTTGGATATTGGGTTCGTTGGTAAGGGTTCGCCTACTAAGTAGTAATATCATAGGTGCCCGCATGGCTCGTAGGTTAGGTCGTGACAGTTTGTGATAGAACTCAAGGATCCAACCCTAGGAAGCAATGTAGTAGCAGCAATGTGGGCCATGACTCGATTCAAAAAACAAAGCCTAGAGGGACCAAAATCAGATAAGTCAGCCCCGGGCTCAGACACAAATGCCCTGGCTTCGTCAAGCAACACTTCAAAATTCTCAAGTCACCCAACCCGCATGTACTCAATGTTTCCTGCAAATTTAACACCAAACACTTTTTCAAACAAGAATTCATTAACCACAATCCTTGTGCCCATCACAAGGGTCTCAACTTCTCTACTATCCTTTGAGATTCTAATATTTGCATAAAACATTGTGACAGGTTCTTCATAAACTTCGGGTTCAGAAAGCGTAAAAATAAGAGTGAGTTTTTGGGCTTTAAAGAAGGAACTAACATTGTTGTGAGAATCTTTAAGTTGTTCAAGGCTGATAAGTCTACCTATGGCTATATGACATTTCTGGAACAAGTTATACCTGGCCTTCTCAGCAGATACCCAAAATAATTGCATGTCTTTTAGGCCAAACTCATCGCATGCCTCTATTTTGGTCTTCTTGAGAGCGCTTTCCTTTGAGGAGGGAGGAACGCTTCACTTCTTATCGGCATAATTTCCAATAACCTCATCATCGGATAAGTCGAGAGGGGTGACATGATCTTCATTTTAAGTGAGGCTTTGTAGTCAACGACTGAAACGTCGGCAACCAGAGGATTTTCCCTTTACTCGGACCATATTTGGAGTAGGATGTGAAAAAAAAAAAATTTAGCCTTAAGGAGAGAGGTGGAGTTAAAGGAAAATGATCAGAGGAAGAGAGATGATATAGGGAATAGTGGGGAAGATGAGCGGGTGTCTTAGAACCGTTGAGAATTGATTGAAAAGTGACTGAAGGGGTTTATTGGGAAGAGGTGTAATGATGGTAAAAGGAAAAGGCGGGAAGTACATTTACATAGTAAGTAAAAGGAAAGTAAAATCTTTTTGTTGTTCTATAATTTCGGAAAAGAAATAATACACACAAGGAAAATAATAAGTTAAAGCATATAAGGCAATTTTGGGAAAGTAACACACCAAGTAAAAATGGATAAGGAAAATATTTTAACAATCTTTAAATGTGGTAATTCCTAGAGCATTCCTAAGATAACAAAATCTTTCTTCTAACAAGGGCTTAGTAAAGATATCAACAAGTTGATTTTCAGAGTCCATAAATTCTAATGCAAAATCACCGTTTTCAACATGATCACGAATAAAATGATGTTTAATATCTATATGCTTTGCCCTAGAGTGATGCACAATATATTTAGATAAACTAATTGCACTAGTGTTATCACAAAAAATAGGCATAGAGTCATAATATAATTCATAATCAATTAATTGATGCATCATCCATAAGAGTTGTGTTCCACAACTACCCAAAGATAGGTATTCAGCCTCAGTAGTTGACAAGGCAACATATGTTTTCTTTTTACTATGCCACGAGATGAGAGACTCTCCCAGTATTTGACAAGTACCACTAGTACTCTTCCTGTCTGTTTTGTCTCCTGCAAAATCAACATCTGAGTAACCAATTAAATCAAAAATTTTAAAGCATGGGTACCATATTCCAATATCCTGTGTACCAATGAAATATGGAATAATTCATTTCTTGTCATAAGATGAGATTCTTTTGGAGCCGACTAGAACCTAGCACATTTACATACGCTGAACATGATATCTGGTTGACTTGCAGTAAGATACAACAGTGATCCTATCATGGCACGATACGTCTTCTCATCAACGACTTTTCCTGGGGCATCTGTTTCAAGGCACGTTAAGGGGCTCATAGGTGTTCCAAAAGCCTTTGCCTTTTCCAGACCAAACTTCTTGATAAGTTCCTTTGTGTACTTTGTTTGGCTTACAAATGTGCCATAAGTCGACTGCTTTATTTGCAGTCCTAGGAAGAACGTAATTTCAACCATCATACTCATTTCAAATTCTCCTTTCATAAGATCAGCAAAATTCTTGCACACGAGAGGGTCAGAACTTCCAAAGATAATATCATCAACATAAATTTGAGTAATCAAAATGCAATTTGATGATTTTTGAATAAACAGAGGTATCAATTTTACCTCTTCTAAAGTTATTTTCTAACAAAAAGGAACTGAGTCTCTCATACCAGACTGCGGGGCGTGTTTAAGTCCGTACAGTACCTTTGTTAGCTTAAACACATGATCGGGGCAAGAGGGGTTTTAAAACTTAGAGGTTCTTTTACGAACACTTCTTTTTTAATGAAACCATTGAGAAAAGCACTCTTCACATCCATTTGGAACAATTTAAAACGTTTAAAAGATGCATATGATAGATAGTAAGATGCGAATGGATTCTAACCTTGCCACATGAGAAAAAAGTTTCATCATAATCAATACCTTCGTTGGGAGTAGCCTTGGGCTACAAGTCGTGCTTTGCTTCTGACAATTTGTCCGATTTCATTTAGTTTGTTTCTGAAGACCCATTTTGTCCCTATGACGGAAGCATTTTTGGGTCTAGGCACCAATTTCCATACCTGATTTCGTTCGAATTGATCAAGTTCTTCTTGCATAGGTTTGATCCAAGAATCATCACTCAGAGCTTCATCAACATTTTGGGCTCTAGTTGTGATATAAGTGCAACGGCCGTCATTTGCTTGTGAGAAGATCTAGTCAGCATTTTTGCTTTTGGATCTCCAAGAATGAAATCGTTTGAAAAACTAGCTTTACTTCTCCATTCTTGTGGGACGGTAATTTGTTGAGGCTCAGAAGTATTTTTGTCAACTTTTTCTTAAGCAGGATTTCCTTTAATTTCCTGAGTTTGAGATGTTTCAGGTGGTGGTACCTCAGTAGTCGACTCGATAGTATCATTAGTTGACTTTGTTGCAGAAGTCTTTTCTCCTGTATCATCATTTACAGTACTTGTGTCTTGGACACTTCGGTTAGTATCAATAAATATAACGTGAATAGATTCTTCAATAGTCATGGTTCTTTTATTGAAGACTCTAAATGATCTACTAATAAGAGCATAACCCATAAAATACCTTCATCGATGCGAGGAGCAAATTTACTAAGATTTTTTACCATTATTGTGAATGAAGCACTTGCATACAAATGAATGAAAGTAGCTTATATTTGGCCTCTTACCTTTCCAGAGCTCATAAGGTGTCCTCTTCAGAATTAGTATTATCAGACAACGATTTAAAATGTGGCAAGCTGTGCTTACTGCTTCACCCAAAAAGCGATCAGGCAGTCCTTGTTCAAGAAGCATTGTTCTCGTAGTATCCTTAAGTGATCTATTCTTTCTTTCAACAACTCCATCTTGTTAAGGAGATCTAGGTGAAGAAAAATTATATGCGTAGCCTTGTTAAGCGTATAATTCTTCAAATGATCTATTTTCGAATTCTTTTCCATGATCACTGTGAATGGCTGAGATAAAATATCCCTTTTCTCGTTGTACTCTTCTGCAAAAAGTCTCAAATTGGGTGAAAGCTTCATCTTTGTGAGTTAAAAACATAACCCACGTAAATCTTGAATAATTATCTACGTGACAAAAGCATATTTCTGTCCTCCTATACTAGCAGTCCTAGTAGGGTCAAATAAATCCATATGCAAAAGTTGAAGAGGTTTAGTGGTGCTAACAATGTCTTTTGGTTTAAAAGACTAATTGACATGCATCACATATATGATCTTTCGAAAAGTTTAGTTTAGGGAGTCCAAGGACCAAATCATTTTTAGAAAGTTTCTCAAGAATATGCATACTAGCATGTCCTAATTTTCTATGCCACAGCAGAGGATCAATGGCTATGGATGCAAGACAAGTGAGAGTAGGTAAATAAACCTTGTTTAGGACATAAATATTATCTACTCTGTCGTCAACAATGATGAGATTCCTTGCTGCATGACTTAGTGTGCATTTGATAGCATCAAATAGAACTTTGAACCCTGCATCACATAGTTGACTGATGCTCAGCAAATTGTACGTAACGACTCGTTTAGTCGTTATAGTGTTTTGACCTCTTTAGCCTTGTTGACCCTTTCCCCAAGTCCCGTTAGTATGATCTATGTCTTAACGAAGTCATTGGGTTGGTTTCCACAAGGTTCGAGTGTTAATTGAGTCATTGATGAAGAAACTAGTTAAATTGACGAGATAGAGTTGACCACGGTCAACGCTGGGTTACAATGACTCTGTGTCAATGATTTGGAAGTTCCAACATTTTATTATGATGATTTTGAAATTTTTCACAAGTTTTGGTGAGGTTCCAAAGAGTTTTCGATGCGTTTGGGTTTTGTCGCGCTAGTATTCGATGTTTTCGCCGGAGGTTTGTGGAAAGAAATGGCTCCAGATTGAGCATCTGACATTTTTTTTGAGTGAAGTATGAACCATTAGATCCGTATCGAAATTATGAAGCTATAGGAAAAATAATCGACGCATTTGGCCTCCAGATGAGGGACTTATGACCATTTTAGTGCGGACCTGTCCAGCAGGGCCGCTATAGCGATCAAGAGGCCGCTATAGTGGGACCGCTGCAGCGGTCTGGAGACCGCCACAGTTGCCAATGGGGCCAGAATCTCCTATTTTAATTCCCCAATTTTGAACCCTTATTCCCAAGACCCCAAAGTCAGCTTTCAAGAGAGAAAGAGGCAAAATTCATCCCATTCTTTGGTGGAAACATCTTGGAGGGTAAGTTCCCATCTTTATTTGCTCCTTTTCCCTTCTTCTTCAAGCTCCATGATTATTCTAAGAGGTCTATCAATGGTGGGTGAAAATCCTAGAATTAGTAAACCCTTTAATAATTGGTGGGTTGTTTATTTTATGGTTGATTAATCATCTAGGAGTATAAATTGTACCTTTCTAGGAAAGGAATTTGATTTCTTATGGTTGAAATTGCATGTTGAGACTTAGGGCTCTAATAAAAATTGAGTCTTTGGTCTAAAATCTGTTGGAAAGGGAAAAATTGATTAGAAACCCTTGAATTGAAGGTTAATGATTGTAGAGATAGAAGTTATGACAAATTCACCATTAAAGGATGGGTTCATCCATTGAAGAGGATGGAAGTAAGTGGGTCTTCTTCCCTAAATTGTCGTTTTTGTTTGAATACATGGATTGTTTCTTACTTAACATCATATTGCTAGACTTTGACCATTATGAGGCGCTTCAGAAATAGAAGGCTCGTGTGGAGTAGTTCGTGGCTCCTGTTCTGCATTCCAGGTAGGTTATGGCTTACTTTAGTTAGACTTTGATTATCAAAACGTATGTATTGTATAGAATCGACGGGAGAAAGCATGATTAGGTCTTCGGACATGGTGTTGTGTTTGGATATTAGCTAGGTTGGTATGACTTCTGATTTTGTGGGCTCGTCGTCGTTACTTTATGTACTGAAAACATGAGGTGTAGTTGTATTCATACTGTGGCGATTCAGAATGGATTTCTATTCAGTTGATTGTACTTGATGGTGTCTTGTTGCCCTGTTATTGTGATTAGACGTATTGCCTAAATTGTCGTGTTGTACCTAGTTCTCTCTTATTGTGACATATTATCAGATAAAGGAAGGGTAATGAGTTTACACTTGAATTGTGATATAAACTTATGACAGTACGTAGATGAAAACTTGATGTATGATTGTTGTTGATGATAATATATAGAAAAATGGAGCTTATTGGTGATACAAGACTTAGTTGTGAGGCGTACTTGCTACATGTGGAAGTAAAGAGGGACATAGACTATTATATTGGTTGAGATGATTGTATGATTTATTTCATGGATGAGTTGATCCAAATATTGATATAACTTGTGGCTTTGTGATATGCACCTTCACTGTTGCTTTATTGGCTTGTATTGATTTACCACGTTTACACTCATTTATCCATTCATACACTCATGCATGATGAAAATGGTTTGGAAGACTTGTGGCATGATGCCTTGTGTTTGACATTGATATTGTTGATTGTTCATAGTGTCACATCCCGACTTTACTAGGGTGTGATGGGCACCCGACCCCATATTCGGAGCCGAGCGAACCCGCTAACTCTTATTACACATATGAACTTATGAATTAGTAAGAAACGAAAACATAGAAATTTTTTTTTTCTTTTTAAAAAAATAGAATCTGACATCATATAAGACTCGTGACACGAAACATAATAACATATCGGCTGCTGGAGCCGCTTACACAAGACAACCCAATACCCACGACTCTGTCTGCAAAGTCTCTAACTCCGAACAACTCATCATGGCACATATACTCTGACTCGGCAGCACTCCAGGACAAGTGGAGCCTACCAACTCCGCTGGGCATCTTCTATGCTAGCTTCAGCTCATCTGGGTACACACAACGCGGCATGAAACGCAACCCCCGAAGAAGAGGGTCAATACGAGCTATGTGCGAGCATGCAAGGCGGAGTAGCAACATAGTAAGAGATATAAGCATGAACAATAACGGGATATCATATCGTGAGATAAAGGAATAACCGTACATATGAACAATATACCGCATGGAAACATAGAACATATCATCGGATAACGAGAGTAACCCGTGTATACGAGTGCCCACGGGGCGGATGCCATGCATGCTAAGCTGTCTTTGAAAAACATTTCTTTCATATATATAGAAAATAGAATATATCACATTGCCAAGGCGTCGGCAGCCGATCCATTTAACCATGAATATATATATATATGTCCCGCGTTCGGGCATCCCGCGTCCGGGATGATATCAAGTCAAGTACGGATACATGTACCGTGTATACATCCCAGCGTCTATAGCGCTCTGCCCTTTTCCCCATCTTCCCCATATACATATATATATATACATATATATCATACCATAGCATGCAAGAGAGCCCAAAGAAAAGCTATAACTCTATCGGAGCGACGTAAGGTCGGTAACCTCCGATTATATTATGGAATAATCATGGCCGTCATGTCTCACCTTGGAGGAACGATAATCATAAGGCGAGACTGTCAACGGAGAATAACATTAAGAGAACGTAGAACATATCATATTGTATCGTATCATGTCATAGCATATCATGTCATATCATAGCATATCGTGTCGTGTCATTTTCTCATACTTAGCGTCATCTTTGTCATCATAGAATCATAGTCATTGCTTTAATCATGAAAACTTTCAAAATCGTACAACTTGGATTTGAAGGAAAATGAATGCTTTGGAGAACATTTAGGAGCTTTCATGAAGAAAATCATGCCTTGGAATCGAGGGATTAGTTAAAACAACTATTATTTAGTAGTCGGAATGATGTCCAAAAATTTCCTTTAACTGCAATACGGAAATAAGCCAAATGGAGCCATAGGAGGAAATTAGGGAATAGTGGGCCCACCTCGAGTCAAATGAGGTGGCGTATACAATTTACGTATGTTACGTTCGTGACATGACTTATGAGAGTTTCAGGGTAAACGGATCCTATTCATGCAAGTTCTAGGTGTTTAGACAATTCTTTCAACTATTCATAAGCATTTAATTCAATTCTACTGAATGAATAGTAGTCAAATTCAAGCTCGGATTTCTAGAACTAGAGTGGTCCCCGAGACACGTATTCAAGCCTATTACATCTAAGACATGCCAAAGGAAGAAGAGGTAAGCCTTACATACCTTTTTCCGCTTCTTACGCTCCTCCAAATTCAAGTTCCAACTTCTCCAAAATCTACATTTGGTCACATTTACCAAACATTAATTAGAGCTTTTAGGAACCAAATCTTGAATTCACATTTGTCTACAGAAATTTCGGCAGCATTTCCCCTGTAAATGCGCCATCCCCGAGAATCTAACTCGGCCAATATTAACAAAGAACAACCCGAGAATGGAACTCGGCCAAAATCACTAATCAACAATACCAACAATCTTGCCAACGACATTCCATTTATATTTAATTCAATTCAACTCCAACAACCCTAATCTTACAATCTTCCAACACATACTTCACTTTCACATTCATGTATTATATTCATAATCAACACATTGTCAATATCATTCCTACCAACATAAGAAACCATACCAATGTTACACTAACCTTTTCCATGATCCATAACAATCACAACTTTATTTCCAACCATTAAATCCTCGTTTTACATTATAGAATCTATAACGACAATAACCAAAATATTGAATAGAAGTCAATTCACCACATCTACACAACACAACATATATTCGGCCAAGCCTCTACATGCACGACTACAACACTACACACATATTTCCATGAATTTTTATCTTTTTCTATACATTACAACAACAAGCAACATACTACATAAAACTAATTCAATCTTCCCACACCACAACAAACACACACGGCCACAACCTCCATATTCATGTTTCATGAACTTCATCCATTTCTACTTTCTACAATACTCACAACACATAAATGAAGATTGAATACATACCTTTCTCACTTAACTTTCCTTGCTTGGTTAGACTCCCAACTTGCGCAACAAGGGTTCTACTTCCTCCAATAATCACTCCACGTTAAAGAGGACGTTTCAATTAGTAGAAAAGCTAGGAGAAGTAAATTTTTCTTGAACATTTCCATGGCCTTAAAATTCGGCCACCATGGCCGAATGTTGTTGTTTTTTTTTTTTTTTTTTTTGTTCTTTCTCCTTGCTCTTCTTTCTCTCCAACTTCTTCAACTAAAAGATGAACTCTCTCCTATATATATATTAGGTCCCTCCAATCACAAAATAGCCACATGCCCTCCTCTTTATTTTTCTAGAGTTTTCTTTTCTTTTCTTGAATTTTCTTAAATGCACAAAGATAACCACTTGTCTTGTTTCATAAGCTTTGGTCCAACATGGCCTTTTCTTGGACACTTTGGTCCTTTAAGAACATTCTTGAACACTTTGTGAAATTATCATTTTGCCCCTAGCCTTCCACATAATTCCCATGATGCCACTTTGCAAATTTTCCTTTTTACCCTTAGCCTTTCTCAATATTTTCATACTAATAATGTTCATAAATAATATTCATAACCAACTTGCTCATTAATATAATTTTGGAAACGGTCTTGCCCTCGACATTCCTCGACTATCTCGAAATATTCGAACGTACAAAGTACGGGCTATAACACATAGTCCATACATACGAATGAATTGAAATACATTGAGACCTAGATTATAATGTGAAATTGTGCAGAAGTTGATATAATCTTCTTGATGAACTTGTGATACAAATTGATGACAATTGTGGTGAGAAGCTAATATGATCATCTCGATAAAAATAATATACTACTTGATAATTGCTCAACGAAGAGGGATGTATGAAGTTTAACTTTTGCATAATCGAGTGGCTCCGGGTCCGAGGCTCTTTCCTGAACGGAGGGTGTAAAAGCTTGAGTCCGAGGTAAATTTCGGGCGGAGGGCAATAAGTGACTCGGGTCCGAGGAGTGTTCCGAAACGTGTGATACCTGATGTGGATCCGTGACCGCGGTTCTTTCCGGGGCAGAGGCTTTATGGCTCGGGTCCGAGAAGAGTTACGGAACGAGTGGTACATAGACACCATGGGTCCCCTGCAGGTCATGACTACTAAGCAATGACATCAATTAGCATGTGTGTACAGTTCGAGTGATTGGCCGGTTACATTGTACATGTTATCATATTTTGTGTTGCACATCATTACATTTTATTCTACATTATTATATAGCTCATTTAGTTCTGCTTTTGGTTTGTTTACTGAAACGGCTATTGTGGTATTGATATGATCATTGACTGAGTTAAATTGTGGATTAGTGCCTCTACCTAGGGAAGGAACGTGGACTTGTGATTATCGAGTGAGGGTTATTGAAATTTGCCGTACGTTGTGGTTTAGACTTCGTCTTAGGTTGTGACTCTGAAAACTACGGGATATTCTATGGTCGATTTAGTGTTGTGCCTATCTATTTATCTTGTTGATTTATGCTTATATACGTGAACTAATCTTAGTCGGCCTATGATCTTTACAGCATGATACCCGCGTTTGTGTCTTGATACTTCCTTGCGCACCTTTTCTATGTTGTGTTCCGGAGATTTCATCATTGACTTACATCTCTAGCTTGAAGCTAGTTTGGTCGATCAGGTTCGAGGGTGAGCTTCTATCCATGGGATGCCACTTGAAGACCTCTCTGTCCAGATGCCTATTTTAATTCCAGACATTCTTTGTTATTATATTTGAGATATACTTCATTCTTTAGACATTGTTAGTTAGACTCCTTGTACGATGACTTTCAGGTTCTGCGGATGTAAAAGTTAGACTTCCGCACTTGTATCATTTATTTATTTTGACTTGGTAGACTATATATTCATTTACATGTTCATTGATTGTTTTAGCAATTGATTCAAGAAGTTAAAATTGGCTAATGATTAATGGGTAAGGATTCACCGACTAGTGATAACAAGGTAGGTGCCCGCACAATCGATAATTAAGGTCTATGATAGTTAGTATCAGAGCTTTAGATTCGTGAATCTCGTTGTACAAGGACGTGTCTAGTAGAGTCTTGCGAATCGGTATGAAGAGCTCCGTACCTATTTGCGCGAGGCTATGGGACATTTAGGAAACTTCCACTTCTTTCATTCTTTCGTGCTACTTCGTTCAAATTGGTATCTAGGCGATTCCAAATGGTATCTGTGCTTTCTTGTCTTATTCTTCCACGAATAGTGGAAACTCGTCCCCTAAACTCTTATGCGAGCTATTTGCGATTATTGTTTGGTTGTATTCGGTAGTTGGGGGCGAATCTTTAAGAAATTCTAGACCTCCGTCGTTATTCAAAGCCACGGGTTTCCGTATGGTGTTTTTGTATTTCGGAAGAATTAGGTTCGAATAAATTTCCTGAGATCCTCTTCCTTTCGAACTACAAACATGGGAATTGTTGAAATAGCTCTTTGATTGAAAGAGGATGATATGCATGTTTTGTTTTCATGTGTGAGGCCTCAGATGAAATGTTAGGTGATAGAGTAAAAAAACTAGGTAAAAGTCGAGCTCGAAAAGGCACCGTAAATGGTGGGAGTACCGCGTACGGTACCGCGGTAGGAGCGGTCAATGCCACGTTCCTTTGTGGCCGGCCGTTTATCGGGCAGGACACTACCGCCTTTTACGAGGTAGTGGCCGCGATATCGAGCGAGTTATCTTTGGACCGCTATAGCGGTGGCCGATCGGCGTAGTGGCATAGTCCGCGATAGTTGTCGTATCTGTAACTGAAATTATTTCTTCTAGGAGGTGAGTTCCCTTGCCTTATCTAATGATTATCTATCATCTTAGGCTTGAATTCGTAGTGCAATTGTATGGGGACTAGTTGGATAAGATGAGTTTCTACCTTAGCATTGAGGATTGAATAATAGGCTTTGAATATTAGTTTAATTGGTGAGTCCTTCCTATAGCAAGATGGGATTTCATGAAGTAGTAAATCATAAGCTTGGATCTCTAATGTAGACTAAGATTGATTAAGGATAAAAAGGGGGATTTGTCGTTCGAAAATAGCTAAAAATTTGGGAGTTATGTTGAAAAGTTGTTCAATGTGAAGTCGACTCGAGGGTTATGTATGAATTGTTAAAGTTCTAGTATGTCATAGGCTATAGGGGACATTGGTTAGATAACAGAAACGGAGACTCTAGTGGTTATTATGTTACTTACGGCTGATGAGAGATGGTATTATTTATTGTACTATATTTTTGTAATTACCTATGTGGTTATTGAGCTTGAATATATGTTTGTTGGTTTGTGTTCCCGAGCTGTACGACATTTTGCTAAGGTAAGGCCTAATTTCGAGATCTCGAGTTAAATTCCGTCGTATTAAAGTAGTGGTGACCTGTCACGACCCAACCGGAGGGCCGCGACGAGCGCCCGGTGCTATCCCACCCGGTCACCCCTTAACATACTTTTACATCATATCTAGGTGAGCCATGTACTAAATCATGCTTTTCATTCATCATCATTCTAGCCTCAACGGGCAACAAACACATCTATATCATCATTAACACTATGCCCATATAAATGTACATAAGTCGACAAGGCTGTCAAAATAATATCCCAAAATATAGGCCGACAAGCCCGAACATATCTAACCATATACACATATCTACGAGCCTCTAAGAAGGGTACGTCATATCATAACATATGGGCGGGACGGGACCCGCCGTGCCCATGAATATATACACAAAAGAATCTATACCAAAAGCTACAGCTCCGAATGAAATGGAGCTCCGCTATGTAGTCCCTGCGAAAACATAGCTATGGATCAAGTCTGTCTCCCTGGCCACCTGTGGGCATAACGCAGCTTCCACAAACAAAAGGACGTCAGTACGAAGAATGTACTGAGTATGTAAAGCATGATCAATATCAATATGGAAGCATAATAGTCAACATATGAAATAACATAGGATGAGAGGTAATAGCATCATCATCATAGCACTTACTTGCTTTCCATAGGGACATTCCATTTCTATTACGTATTCGCGTACATACATTCATATCCGTACTCATTTACCTTTCGTATCCATTTCGTATTCGTATTCATATTTCCTTTCATACTAATGCTCATATCATATACATTGCATATACATAGCCCTTACCTGACACTTACATGGTCTTAACTTAGTCGTACTCTTATTGATGTCATATACATAGAATAATCGTACTCATATTGATGTCATATACATAGCATAATCGTACTCATATTGATGTCATATACATAGCATAATCGTACTCATATTGATGTCGGTGTATACATAGCATAATCGTACTCATACTGATGTCATATACATAGCATAATCGTACTTATTGATGTCATATACATAGCATTTATATAGCATACCCGACCACGAAGGTTGGGTGTTTCATATAGATATACCATAGGCTCGGTATACAGCCTTACTCGGCCATATAAGGGGTTGTTCACAAGCTAACCTGCGCGCGCATCGTCATATACATAGATATATATATATATACTATTATATTCTACCCGGCCATATAAGCTCGGGGTTCATAATAGCCTCTCATGGGCACACATACATATAAGCTCATATCTATCTTTAGCCTTTTTACTATCGTCATTCATTACATTCTATCCTTAGAGTATTACCCATCGTATAAGGAACTTAGTAGAATTGTATCGTTTAAGTGTCATAAGCTTATTAGCTTCTAGAGATGGGATCATTGGAGAATATCGTAGACTCGTAGGAGGATGAACATTTGGCCAAAGAACCATGCCTTATGAAAGAAGGGTTAGCCTTACATACCTTTCCGTGCAACTATTCTATCACTTGTGCGTTCTTCTTTAAGGCTCACGTTCTACGTTCATTGAAGTGCATACTCATATTAGATAATAGATAGCTTAGCATTCATGACTAATTCTAGAGAAAATCGGACAATATCTCCTTTAGTTATACGACTTCCCTCGTATTACATATCAACTCCCAATCATCAATAATAACATTCACAATATCATCACAATAGCCTTTATTCCACTACGTTACTCTTACTTCACAATTCACTTCAATTCATTCATATTCATAGTCATATCTCGAAAATACGTTCATTCACATACAATGTCGATTCCATACTCTCAATATCATTTATAACATGATCATATTCATAATTTATCAAGAATCATAACTCATTCCAATCATTTACTCAAAAGTGACAGTATTCACACATTCATGACCCATTTCCTATTTCCTTATATAATCCAAGTGTTTCAACTTCCAAATACTTTAAACAACATGGATACATCATAAAACTTACCTTAGATGGTGTAGGATTGAACCTTGGTTGCATATACCTCACTTGAGCAAAACCCTAGATTTTCCTTCACTTGAATTCCTTTCTTTTGATGAACTTTAATGGGTTTTCTTACTTTGATTCACTTGGTTTGATGATAGGAACCTTTGATTTCCTTTGAATTCTTGTTTATGAAATATATGTGATGCCTTAGAGACTTTAGAGAGGAGTGGAGAAGTGTTGGAATGAAATAATGAAGTTGGCAACACATTTAAAGACTTAGAACATTTCTGCCCGTCGGGAGAACGTTTTTCACGGAACCTAATGCCGGCCGTGAATTTGGTCATGGTTCATGACCGGCCAGCCATCTTCTGCTTGGCGCGTTCCACGGACCCATCCACGGTCCGTGGAACATAATGCTGGCCGTGGAACATGGCCGTGAAACCCATTGTTTCACCAAGTTCGATCACGTCGTCTCGTTTGATCTCAAATCCTTATGGAACCTTCTTAACACTTGTTTATCACTTCATGAACAATCTAAGGGGCATTGTAACTATTCCCCTACACATCATTAAGTTGTCATCAACTTGCTACTCATAAATCCTTTCCGATACTTATCGCATATATGGCCTTCTCTTGGCAACTTTCTCGTCTAACATCGAATGTCTTTAAAATCTTATTTAGAATCATCAAATGCTATTTCTTACTTATTGAAACATCGCATACTTCATACTCTTCATTAGCCTATTCATTGTGCATCAACGGAAAATTTTTCGAGGTGTAACATTCTTCCCCCCTTAAGAACATTCGTCCTCGAATGTTAAGCAGTTGGGAATTCTACAAAAATTTTGCTAGAGTTTCCCCTATAATATGGCACTACCATCCTGTCACGACAACCCATAATATCAAAGCCTCATAGGGCTACAACATAATAGCAATATAATTTGGCCACACACGACCCAAATACATAAAAGAAAAACACACATACCTTATGATCTTGACGTTTCATCTTGGCCCTTTCTTACGGCTAAAATAAGTGCGGATATTTGGATTTCATGATTTCTTCCGCTTCCCATGTCATTTCCTCTCGATTGTTATTTCTCCACAGAACTTTAACTGAGGCCACTTCTTTATTTCTAGGCCTCCGTACTTGCCTATCTAATATGGCAATGGGTTTTTCATCATAAGCTAACTTTTCTGTCACTAAAACATCATTTACTGGGACGATCCTAGTAGGATCTCCAACACATTTACGAAGCATCGAGATATGGAAAACTGGATGAACTGACTCCAAATCAGGAGGTAAATCTAATTCGTAAGCCACTTTGCCTACTTTGCGCACAACTTCATAAGGCCCAATATACCGGGGACTAAGCTTCCCCTTTTTGCCGAATCTCATAACGCCTTTCATTGGCGACACTTTCAAGGATAACCAATCTTTAACTTGGAACTCTAAGTCGCTTCGACGATTATCCGCATAGGACTTTTGACGACTCTGGGCTGTTAACAACCGATCTTGTATGAGCTTGACTTTCTCTATGGCTTGTTGGACCAAGTCCGGCCCTATTAATTTAGCCTCTCCGGTTTCAAACCACCCAATTGGGGATCTATATTTTCGCCTATATAAAGCCTCATACGGTGCCATTTGAATGCTAGAATGATAGCTATTATTGTAAGCAAATTCAATGAGTGGCAAATGATCATCCCAATTTCCTCCAAAATCTATCATACATGCTCGTAAAATATCCTCAAGAGTCTGGATGGTACGTTCAGCTTGTCCATCAGTCTGTGGATGAAATGCCGTGCTAAGGCTCACATGAGTCCCCAAACCCTCTTGGAAGGACTTCTAGAAATTAGCTGTAAACTGAGTACCTCTATCGGAGATAATAGATGCTGGAACACCATGAAGTCGCACTATCTCTTTAACATAGAGCTTTGCATAATCCTCTGCTACATACGTCGTTCTGACTGGTAAGAAATGAGCTGACTTGGTGAGTCTATCCACAATCACCCATATGGAATCATACTTACGTCGAGAACGGGGTAAACCCGTAATGAAGTCCATGTTAATCACTTCCCACTTCCAAGTTGGGATTTCTATAGCTTGCAGCAATCCGCCCGGCTTTTGGTGCTCGATTTTCACTTGTTGACAATTTGGACATTTAGCTACGAATCCCGCTATATCTTTCTTCATCCCATTCCACCAATACATGGATTTAAGATCATTATACATTTTCGTTGCTCCGAGGTGGATAGAATAACGTGAACAATGAGCTTCTCTTAATATTTGGTGGCGTAGACCTGCCACATTAGGAACACATAGTCTATGTCACACCCCGACCTTACTAGGGTGTGATGGGCACCCGACTCTCCTCAGAGTCGAGCGAACCCTTAGACATTCGCGTAATAAAACTTGCCATTTCGAAAACTTTTTAAAACATGAATCTTTTCAACATAGAGAAAACTGTTTTTATCCGGTTACGAAACCTTCACCAATCACATAAATTTTTACCAACTAACAACATCTGAAAATACGCACTCTTTTAACATCTATATCCGGTTCGCGTTCGACACTCTACTCCACGTGACACCGTCTGCAAAGTCTCCTAGAATGTACAATGCTACGACATCGGACTCGACACCGGCAACACTCCGAATCGAAACGGTGAGCTCGCCAATCTTTAACAGCTCCTAGAAAGTCTTTCACTCGTGTACCCGCGTGCATGAAAACGCAGCCCCCGAAGAAGGAGGGTCGGTACGAATATGTACCGAGTATGTAAAGCGATAACAAATAACAACCATATAGCTTAATTTAGTAAGGAAGAAATCACAATCACGCTCATTACGTATTCGCTTAAGAGAAAACATAGATAAATACACAGTCTCTTTAAGTAACTAATCGCAATCCAACTAACGAATCCGGAGTAAATAATGTAATACATCACATGCGCCGCCCGGCAAAATGATAGCCCCTTTCCGGCAGCCGCTTCCGGCCCGACATCAATGGCCCCTTCGGGCACCGCTTCCGGCTCAATATCAATAATGGCCCCTTCGGGCCGGCCGACATCATATCACGGTGGCCCGCGGGCATTGCCGGTTCCGGCATAATAATAAAGATGGCCCCTTCGGGCATGCCGCTTTCCGGCATAACAATCGACGAGCCTTCCATAATAGTAATGATAATGTAAACATAAGTAGTAAGTGAAATGAAGTAGTAAAACCTCGCACCCCTTTCGGAGTGGTTTGGAAAAATAGCTACATTTCCCGTACGTGAGCCGAGGCCATAGCACACTCGCTGATCGAGGCCGAGGCCACGGCCGTACACGGACCGAGGCTATAGCACACTTTTAGTGATTTTAGAAAGTCTAAATATTAAAATCTCACACCCCCATCGGAGTGGTTTTAGAAAGTCTAAATATTAAAATCTCACACCCCCATCGGAGTGGTTTTAGAAAAATCAATTTTGTGTTTCTTTGTACAAAACTAGTTCTTTTAAAAATCATTGAGAATCACAAACGCGTTTCAAGTCATTTTGGAAAACCGAAGTAATAATCATATTAGAAACATTGTCACATTCACCACGTACATTATGGAACATAATGAGGTAGCTAAACAATAACTTGGTAGTCGGGTCCTACTCATGCAAGTTCTAAATGTTTAGGGAGTTCTTCCATCATTTCACACAATTCCTAATTCAATTCTCACCGAATGAATAGTAGTTAATTTCAATCTCGAATTTCTAAGAAAGAATTGTCCCCGAGGCACATATTCAAAGCCTACTACCTAAGACATGCCAAAGAAGGAAAGTGAGGCCTTACATACCCTTTTCCGCCTCTTACGCCACTCAAATCCCCGCTCCAAGTTCGGGCCAAAATCTCGCATTTACCGCTATTCATGAGACTTAAAGTTTAATCTTGCCTCAATCTTGTCCGCCGAAATTTCGGCATTTTCCCGTAAACACACCATCCCGAGGATATGGCTGCCCAAATATCAACAACAATCCGAGAATGGAACTCGGCCACATTATTAACAACACTTCCAACAATACTTGCAATACTCATAACAATTTAATCCAATTTAATTCAATATTCCAACAATTTAATCAACATGCTACTTCACCCGAAACCTTCCATTCAACAATAACCATACATTTCATCATCACTCACGTACGCTAACTTCAACGCAACTTTCATTCTTTATCGCATAATCCATGACGACAACTATAGAATGTCAAGTAACATCAATTTACATTAACCTACCAAAACACCTGGATGACCATTTCTTACATACTTTCATACATTTCTATCCATTTCTATACATAACATCAACAACAAACATTACATAAAATTAATCTATTATCCGCATACTACATCACACATGCACGACTCAACATCAACATCATTCTCTCTACGAACTCCATTCATTTCTTGACATTGGAATATATACAAATCATTCATGACAACAACAATCCACGTGCTACATAGAATCACTTCATCTCCTTCTAGCCACACCCTATTCGGCCACACTATATATATACACATCTCATGAATTCCATTCATCTCCACACTCTACAACACACAAAACCATGCATAGTATATGAAAGAGGAGATGGAATCCTTACCTTTTTCCTCCAACTTCTTTACTTGTCCCAAATGCGAAAACGATGAAACCAACGGTTTATCTTCCGAGATAATTATACCACGTCGAAAGGCGTCTTGAACTTAATAAGAATACAAGAGAATTACAATTTTTGGACCAAGATTGAAGGCTAATTTTTTTTTCTCTTTCCTTTTCTCTTCTTCTCTTGGCCGTTTTCCTCTCTTCTTTTCTTTCTTTGAATTTTAAGCATTTTGGAACCCATTTTCTTTGGCATTGTCCCTTTAAACTCGGGTTACTTGAGTGTGTAGCCCGCGGGATTATCGATAGTTCAGTTTGTAACGTCTATAATTCTCTCTCCAGCGTCCTATCAATGAACGGTTTGTTGCATTACAAACTGACTCGACGAACTTCATTTTAGGCTTTTAAAACACCTTAAAACTCCACATATACTATGAGATATGCGCTCCATAGTTGACTTAAAATAAATTTTCTCGAACTTATTTTCTTCAATTTACCTCGATCTCGAAATATTCCAACGCACAAAATGCGGGATATAACATACCGTCCTCGAATGTTCAACTAAGCGTATATGGGGGCTTAAGAATCTCGATTTAAAACTTTTCCTTCTTGTCATCCCCTTTACTCGACTTGTAACATTCTAGATACATTACCTCGTGTTGTCTAATCTTTAACTCAAACCCTTCCTTATTCATCCCATAGCTTGTTTTCCTTTTCACACTTACCTTTGTATTCTAGCTACATAAATCACATCATAGCCTTGGCCACTTTCTCGCTAGGGCCTTACTTACTTTTATGATAATCCCTGACATTCCATTATACCTTCAAACCGTCTTATCAATACATTCACACACATCACGATTCCTTCCCTCTCGTGTCTTGGTCCAAGTCACATCACAAACCCATACCTCATTCTCTGTTAATCCCGAAGAAATTTGTGTTCCTTTATATTTCTTCTTGCCTCAAAACACACACGAAATACCAACAATGCCTCACGGAGACAACATACATATACACATTTTATATCATATCGTGACCACACATGTGGCCCCAATATCGTCACC
Organism: Lycium ferocissimum; assembly: GCF_029784015.1. Taxonomy (NCBI): domain Eukaryota; kingdom Viridiplantae; phylum Streptophyta; class Magnoliopsida; order Solanales; family Solanaceae; genus Lycium; species Lycium ferocissimum. The sequence goes on along the minus strand of NC_081348.1, from coordinate 66,327,735 downwards.
GCACAAATAATAAACACACCTCGTATGCCCAACTTTTACGCACTTCATTAACTTTCCCTTTAGGCTCTGCTCGTATTTCAATCGCGACCGCAATTTCTTCCCAACATATATCTTTCGACCTTTACTTACCGGTATACTTTGTGACTTCCAACATCATCAATCACTTCTTTACGAGGACGGTATGCAATCACATGAAGGAGTCCCGTCTCCTATGACTTGGCACTATGGCACGATCTCGGATCTAAAGAAAATGTACCTAAATGCCCCGTAGCCTCCGTTTATAAATGTGGCGCGCAACACACCATAAACAAGACTCTACTGAACGACTTTGCGGACAACCCCTAGGACACGCTCAAACTTTGTCACAACCTTACTAGGGTGTGATGGGCACCCGACTTCTCCTCTGAGCGAACCCTTAGACATTCGCGTAATAAAACTTGCCATTTCGAAAACTTTTTAAAACATGAATCTTTTCAACATATAGAGAAAATCATCCGAGTTACGAAAACCTCCAATCACATAAATTTTTACCAACTAACAACATCCAAATACGCACTTTAACATCTATATCTCAGTTCGCGTTTCGACATCACTCTCCAGACACCTTCGCCCAGAATGTGCAATGCTACGACATCGGGACTCGACCGGCAACACTCCGAACCGAAATGGAGCTCGCCAATCCCCGGAACGACTCCTAGCAAAGTCTTTCACTGAACACTGCGCGTGGCATGAAACGCAGCCACGAAGAAGAAGGAGGTCGATGGAATATGTACTTAGTATGTAAAACGATAACAAATAATAACCATAGCTTAATTTAGTAAGGAAGAAATCACAATCACGCTCATTAACCTTCTTACATAGATAAATACACGATCTCGATTTAAGTAACTAATCGCAGATCGAATCCGGAGAGTAAATAATGTAATACATCACATGCGCCGCTTCCGGAAAATAATGATAGTCATTTGGCATATCAATAATGGCCCCTGTAACCGATCAATATCAATAATAGGCCCTTCGGGCGGCCGCTTCCGCTCGATATCATATCAATGGTGGCCCGCCGGGTATTGCCGCTTCCGGCATAATAATAAAGATGGCCCCTTCGGCATGCCGGCCGGCATAACTTAATCACGTCACCTAATAGTAATGATAATGTAAACATAAGTAGTAAGTGAAATGAAGTAGTAAAACCTCGCACCCTTTCGGGAGGGTTTGGAAAAAATAGCTCACTCAAGAACCGAGGCTTTCTTGAGCCGAGGCCATAGCACACTACGGGATCGCTCGCCCACGGACCGAGGCTATAGCACACTCGGCATAAGCCGTAGGCCACCGCACCCCCCTTCAGTGATTTTAGAAAGTCTAAATATTAAAATCTCACACCCCCATCGGAGTGGTTTTAGAAGTCTAAATATTAAAATCTCACACCCCATCGGAGTGGTTTTAGAAAAATCAATTTGTGTTTCTTTGTACAAAACTAGTTCTTTTAAAAATCATTGGTGAATCACAAACGCGTTTCCGAAGTCATTTTTGGAAAACCGAGAATAATCATATTAGAAACATTGTCACACCACCACGTACATTATGGAACATAATGAGGTAGCTAAACAAGCTGGCCCTTGGTAGTCGGTCCTACTCATGCAAGTTCTAAATGTTTAGGAGTTCTTCCATCATTTCACACAATTTCTAATTCAATTCTACTGAATGAATAGTAGTTAATTTCAATCTCGAATTTCTAAGAAAGGAATTGTCCCCGAGGCACATATTCAAGCCTACTACATCTAAGACATGCCAAAGAAGGAAAGTGAGGCACATACCTTTTCCGCCTCTTACGCCCACTCCAAATCCCAGCTCCAAGTTCGCCAAAATGCACATTTACCGAGACTTAAAGTTTCAATCTTGCCTCCACTTGGCAGAAATTTCGGCGATTTCCCCGTAAACACACCATCCCGAGGATATGGCTCGGCCCAAATATCAACAACAATCCGAGAATGGAACTCGCCACATTATTAACAACACTTCCAACAATACTTGCAATACTCAAACAATTTAATCCAATTTAATTCACATAATATTCCAACAATTTAATCAACATGCTACTTCACCCGAAACCTTCCAATTCAACAATAACCATACATTTCATCATCACCATGTACCTAACTTCAACGCAACTTTCATTCTTTTTATCGCATAATCCAAACAACTAGAATGTCAAGTAACATCAATTTGGTAACCTACCAAAACACCTATAATTCGACCATGACCATTTCTTACCTACTTTCATACATTTCTATCCATTTCTATACATAACATCAACAACAAACACATTACATAAAATTAATCTATTATCCGCATACTCACACATGCACGACTCAACATCAATCATTCTTCTACGAACTCCATTCATTTCTTGACATTGGAATATATACAAATCATTCATGACAACAACAATCCACATGCTACATAGAATCACTTCATCTCCTTCTAGCCACATTGGCGTATATATACACATCTCATGAATTCCATTCATCTCCACACTTACAACACACAAACCATCATAGTATATGAAAGAGATGGAATCCTTACCTTTTTCCTCCAACTTCTTACTTGTCCCAAATCAAAACGATGAAACCAACGGTTTATCTTCCGAGATAATTATACCACGTCGAAGAGCGTCTTGAACTTAATAAGAATACAAGAGAATTACAATTTTGGACCAAGATTGAAGGCTAGGAATTTTTTTTCTCTTTTCCTTTTCTCTTCTCTTTCTCTTGGTTTTCCTCTCTCTTTTCTTTCGCCGAATTTTCCGGAAAGTTTTGGAACCGTTTTTTGGCAGAAAAAAAAATAAGGTTCAAAAACTCGCCAACGTCGGGTCACAAGTACTGTAGCGGTACCGCGGGATTACCGGCTCGTCGATAGTTCATTTGTAACGTCTATAATTCTCTACTCCGATGTCCTATCAATGAACTTTGTTGCATTACAAACTAGACTCGACGAACTTCATTTTAGGCTTTTAAAACACCTTAAAACTCCACATACTATGAGATATGTGCCTCCATGTTGACTTAAAAATTCCTCAATTTCCCAAATTTTCGTCGAACTTATTTTCTTCAATTTACTCGATCTTGAAATATTCCAACGCACAAATGCGGATATAACATTACACCTTGACATCGGAGAACCCCGTCTCTAATCTCAAATGATGACTCCTCTTTTCGAGGGAGTGTATCTACATGCATCGCACTAGCATGGGATCTTCGTATTGTCGCTCTTTCACTTCCACTACTAGACAATGTGGTAGTTCCCCTGCTACCCGAGTCCACTACTCGAACTCCTAGGCTAGCTAACTGCTGGAGCTCACGAGTCATTTCTCTTTTCTCCGATTTTACATCACACAAACTTCCCATAGATCTGCGGCTAAGAGAGTCAGCCACAACATTTGCCCTTCCGGGGTGATATAGAATGTCAACATCATAATCTTTTAACAATTCTAACCATCGTCGTTGCCGCAAATTCAACTCTTTTTGCTTGAAGATATCTTTTGAAGGCTCTTGTGATCCGTATAAATATCTACATGAACACCATATAAATAATGTCTCCATATCTTTTTTGCATGAATCAACTGTGCCCAATTCAAGATCATGAGTTGGATAATTCTTTTCATGTTTTCGTAAACGCATGAATACACAATCATCTTGCCATGTTGCATCAATACACCCTAGCCCAATGCCCGAAGCATCGCAATAAACAACATAACCTTCCAATCTCTGGAAGTGTCGGGGTGCTGAAGCGGAGAAGTCTGTCTTTTAGTCTTGGAAACTACGTTCTAAGCATCCGTCCCCAAACTTTGTCGATTCTTGGGTCGGCTTTGTAAGTGGTACGAAATAGAAGAAAAACCCTCTACAAATCTCTGTAATATCCTGCTAAGCCCGGATAGCTACGTACCTCCGTAGAAGTTGTGGGCCTTGGCCAAGTCTTTCGACCTCAATCTTTTGGCTATCTACCGAATTCCATCAGGCGAAATGATGTGCCCAAGAAATGTCCGAGTTCAACTAACTCACACTTAGAAAATTTTGCAAATAACTCTCGAGTCTGAAGAACTCTGAGGACGGTATGCAAATGATCCGCATGTTCTGCCTCGGATCTAGAATACACCAAGATGTCATCGATGAACACAATCGCAAACAAATCTAGGAAAGGCCTGAACACATCATTCATCAGATCCATAAATACTGCCGGTGCATTAGTTAGCCCAAATGACATCACCCGGAACTCAAAATGGCCATATCTCATTCTGAAAGCTGTCTTAGGGATGTCTTTCTCCCTAACTCTTACTTGATGATACCCGGATCTCAAATCTATCTTGGAAAACCATTTGGCACCTTGTAACCGATCAAATAAATCATCAATCCTCGGAAGAGGATACTTATTCTTAATCGTCACCTTATTCAATTGCCGATAGTCAATGCACATTCTCAAAGAACCATCTTTCTTTCGAACGAACAATACGGGTGCTCCCCACAGGGATGAACTAGGCCTAATAAAGCCTTTCTCAAGCAAGTCTTTCAATTGCTCTTTCAACTCTTTCAGTTCTGCGGGAGCTATTCTATAAGGAGGAATAGATATAGGCTTAGTGTCCGGCAACACATCAATAGAGAAATCAATCTCCCGCTCGGGAGGAAGGCACAAGCTCTTCTGGGAACACATCCGAAAATTCATTCACTACGGGAGGCGGGCGAAAAGTCGGCGGTTCGCCCTACATCTTGAACTCGCACTAGATGATAAATGCAACCTTTTGTAATCATTTTCCTTGCCTTTAGATAGGAAATAAACCTACCCTTTGGTGACGCTGTATTTCCTTTCCATTCTAAAACTGGCTCTCCCGGAAATTAGAAGTGAACCATTTTCATTCTACAATCAACATTGGCGTAGCAAGAAGCCAACCAATCCATGCCCATAATGACATCAAAATCCACCATTTTTAACTCATGCAAGTCAATCATAGTACGGCGATCACAAATCACAATTACACGATTTCTATATACTCGGCTAGCTATTACCGATTCACCAACGGGTGTGGACACCTCAAAAGGTTTCATCGACTCCGGTTTGATTCTAAACCGACCCGCAACATACGGAGTAACATATGACAATGTGGATCCGGGATCTATCAAAGCATATACGTCATGAGAAAGTACCGATAATATACCTGTGACAACATCAGGAAATGACTCAAGATCTTGGCGTCCAGCCAAAGCATAAATACGGTGCTGAGGACCGCTAGAACTAGGGACTCTCCCCCTGCCTCTACCACGGACGACTGGCGCGTGTGAACCTGGCCCCATAGGGCGTATAGATGCTTCTTTCCTACCTTGTCTCGCATGTAAGACCACGCGCAGGATTTGCGCACCGACCCCAATGTCTTCCAATCGGGAGCATCGTGGTATGGGTGGCCTCGCGACCCGAATCACCTCTAGCCGAGACCCGAAAAGCTGCGACTCGACCCGGGATGAGTAGATCTATCAAATCTACGGCACGAATACCGTAGGCGCGCTAGTCATAGAATAGCCGAATGTCTAGAGAAAGGCTCAAGTACCGTGCTTCGCCTTTATACTCGTTCATTGGACCCGAAGATATCTTGCTATGTCCATGCTCACTTCTTTGTTGTTGTAAGCTTTCTTCTAAATTTTGAGCATGGGCGTGGATGCGTGCAATATCCATATTGTCCTGAAGGGACGCAGTCAAGCATCGATCCATCAAATATGGCCCTAGGCCTTTTACAAACCGGTGCACTCGGTCACCCATATCCGCCTGTGGCCGAAGCATACCTAGCCAAGGAATTGAAGCGGAGACTATATTCTAGAGCACTCATGCTCCCTTGTCTCAAATTTAAAAACTTGTCGGCTCTAGCTCGTCGAACTTCTGAGGGAAAATAATGTCGAAGAAATGCATCTACAAACTCTTGCCATACTGGGGGAGGTGCATTGGCTCCCCGTGAAGCCATCTAAATCGTGTACCAGTGAACCGCAACATCCCTCAATTTGTAGGACGCTAACTCCACCGACTCGATGTCTGAAGCATGTATCAACCGAAGCGTCCTCAACATACCATCAATAAAATTCTGAGGGTCCTCATCCGGCTTAGATACAAAGAATTTCGGAGGGTTCAAACTAATGAAATCACGGGCTCTTGCACTACAGCCCTATCACCTTGCCCTGTGCTTTGCCTCTAAGTCTGGGCAGCAACCAATTGAGTCAGCAAATTAATGGCCTCCTTTACATCTTGGCCTGAAGTACCCGGTGGAGGAGCCGGAGGTCTTTGGAGCCGGGGGAGGCTCCTCACGCTCTCCCAATATAGACACCGATTGGGAGGATCGAGATTGAGCCCCACTTTGGGACTCACTTTCTTCTACTACGGTGGCGGTGCTGCGCACCGCTTTTCTGCCACCGTCTTGCCCTTTTGGGCTGCTGAAGCCTTTCTCTTTACCAGCATTTCTGAAATACACAACACATCGTTAAGAAATAAGAAGTTCTTACATCATAGCTCTATCGCACGATTTCTTATGAAGAAAGAAGGTCATTCATTCCTAAAATGTCCGCAGCTTCTTGTTTATAAGTGTGGCACGCAACACACCAATAACCAAGACTCTACTAGACACGGCTCGTAGACACACCCTAGGACGGAACTGCTAACACGATACCACTTTTGTCACGATCCAACAGGAGGGCCGCGACGAGTGCCCGGTGCTATCCCACCCGGGCACCCCTTAACATACTTTTACATCATATCTAGGTGAGCCACAAACTAAATCATGCTTTTCATTCATCATCATTCTAGCCTCAACGGACAACAAACACATCTATATCATCATTAACACTATGCCCATATAAATGTACATGTCGGAAACGTTTGTCAAAATAATATCCCAAAATATAGGCCGACAAGCCCGAACATATCTAACCATATACACATGTCTACGAGCCTCTAAGAAGGGTACGTCATATTATAACATATGGGCGGGACAGGACCCCGTCGTGCCCATGAATATATACACAAAAGAATATATACCAAAAGCTGCAGCTCCGAATGAAATGGAGCTCCGCTATGTAGTCCCTGCGAAAATACAGCTATGGATCAAGTCTCGTCTCCCCGGCCACTGCGGGCATGACGCGGCGTCCACAAACAAAAGGACGCCGAGTACAAAGAATGTCTTGAGTATGTAAAGCATGATCAATATCAGTATGGAAGCATAATAGTCAACATATGAAATAACATAGGTTTGAGAGGTAATAAGCATCATCATCATAGCACTTACTTGCTTTCCATAGGGACGTTCCATTTCTATTACGTATTCGCGTACATACATTCATATCCGTACTCATTTACCTTTCGTATCCATTTCGTATTCGTATTCATATTTCCTTTCATACTCATGCTCATATCATATACATTGCATATACATAGCCCTTACCTGGCACTTACATGGTCTTAACTTATTCGTACTCATATTGATGTCATATACATAGCATAATCGTACTCATATTGATGTCATATACATAGCATAATCGTACTCATATTGATGTCATATACATAGCATAATCGTACTCATATTGATGTCATATACATAGATGTACTCATATTGATGTCATATACATAGCATTTATATAGCATACCCGACCACGAAGGTTCGGTGTTTCACGTACCTAGCCCTACCAAGGCTCAGTGCCTGGCCCTACCAAGGCTCAGGGTTGTTCGTACCCAACTGCAGTGGTGCGCGCGCATCGTCATATACATAGATATACATATATACATACTCATTATATTCTACCCGGCCATATAAGCTCGGGGTTCATAATAGCCTCTCATGGGCACACATACATATAAGCTCATATCTATCTTTAGTCTTTTTACTATCTTCATTCATTACATTCTATCCTTAGAGTATTACCCATCGTATAAGGAACTTAGTAGAATCGTATCATTTAAGCGTCATAAGCTTATTAGCTTCTAGAGATGGGATCATTGGAGAATATCGTAGACTCGTAGGAGGATGAACATTTGACCAAAGAACCATGCCTTATGAAAGAAGGGTTAGCCTTACATACCTTTCCGTGCAACTATTCTATCACTTGTGCGTTCTTCTTCAAGGCTCATGTTCTACCTTCATTGAAGTGCATACTCATATTAGATAATAGATAGCTTAGCATTCATGACTAATTCTAGAGAAAATCGGATAGCATCTCCTTTATTTATATGACTTCCCTCGTATTACATATCAACTCCCAATCATCAATAATAACATTCACAATATCGTCACAATAGCCTTTATTCCACTACGTTACTCTTACTTCACAATTCACTTCAATTCATCCATATTCATAGTCATATCTCGACAATACGTTCATTCACATACAATGTCGATTCCATACTCTCAATATCATTTATAACATGATCATATTCATAATGTATCAAGAATCATAACTCATTCCAATCATTTACTCAAAAGTGACACTATTCACACATTCATGACCCATTTCCTATTTCCTTATATAATCCAAGTGTTTCAACTTCCAAATACTTTAAAAAACATAGAGACATCATAAAACTTACCTTAGATAGTGTAGGATTGAACATTGGTTGCATATACCTCACTTGAGCAAAACCCTAGATTTTCCTTCACTTGAATTCCTTGCTTTTGATGAACTTTAATGGGTTTTCTTACTTTGATTCACTTGGTTTGATGATAGGAACCTTTGATTTCCTTTGAATTCTTGTTTATGAAATATATGTGATTCCCTAGAGACTTTAGAGAGAAGTGGAGAAGTGTTGGAATGAAATAATGAAGTAGGGAACACATTTAAAGACTTAGAACATTTCAGCCCGTCGGGACTTCCACGGACTGTTCCACGGTCCGTGGAACCTAATGCTGGCCGTGAAACTGGTCATGGTTCATGACCAGCCAGCCATCTTCTCTTCTGGCAGTTCCACGGACCCATCCATGGTCCGTGGAACATAATGCTGGCCGTGGAACATGGCCGTGAAACCCATTGTTTCACCAAGTTCGATCCCGTCGTCTCGTTTGATCTCAAATCCTTATGGAACCTTCTTAACACTTGTTTATCACTTCATTAACAATCTAAGGGGCATTATAAATCTTCCCCAACACATCATTAAGTTTTCTTCAACTTGCTACTCATAAATCCTTTCCGATACTTATCGCATACATGGCCTTCTCTTGGCAACTTTCTCGTCTAACATCGAATGTCTTTAAAATCTTATTTAGAATCATCAAATGCTATTTCTTACTTATTGAAACATTGCATACTTCGTACTCTTCATTAGCCTATTCACTGTGCATCAACGAACATTTTTTCGAGGTGTAACATGATCTTAGTTAAATTAGTTGTCTAAGTCAGAAAATGGTTAAGCATGAACTTAGTGAAATGGGTGTATGAGTCCTAGTTTATTGAGACATATATGTGGAATAATTAATAAATTAATGGTAGTGGAGATTTGTCTAAGAGTTGATATACTGTTGTGACTTCTTGATAAATAGTAAATTTGTCATAATGTGCGAAATATAGGGATGTTAAACAGTTCCGATAGGACGAGATGTTATGAAGAGTGTCCTAATGAATTAGTCTCGAGGAAAAAGGGTAAAGGAGTTGGTGGAATAGATAAGGTTGTTGGGTTTCACGTGGTCCTTTTGTAGTATTAAGTAAGTGATAGAAGCAGAGAGGTTCGGGTAAGTCTGTGATAAACTATTACTTGGCTTGAATGATTGATAGGTAAAATGTTGACATAGTTAGTATTGAACCAAGCATGTTGAGATAGGAAATCTTAGTTTACTGATCTAAGAATGATTTGCAGATCGCATTGGTGATTATAAGAGTCTAAAGAAGTTGTAATCATTAGAAGAATAAATTGGGATTAGTATGATCAATTTCGATATATTAGTTGACGCATATATGTTATAGCAATTCCTGTGGTAGGTTCGAGTACATTAATATGGAAATTGGGTCTTTGAGCTAAAGTTAGAAATAAGCTTTGACTGATAAGATGAATGGATAGTGGTTAGGGCATACTTAGTGTCGTGGAGGCTTCCGTGTGGTTATGATGCATGTCCTTGGGTTATCATCAGCCTTCGTACGCACCTTCTTCATTCGAGCACGAACGATTGGTAAATTGGTATCTAATGTAACGGCCCATTTAGTCGTTAAAGTGTTTTGACCCATTTAACCTTGTTGACCCTTTCCCCAAGTCCTGTTAGTATGATCTATCACTTAATGAAGTCATTGGGTTGGTTTCCGCAAGGTGCGAGTGTAATTGAGTCATTGATGGAGAAACTAGTTAAGTTGACGAGTTAGAGTTGACCACGGTCAATGCTAGGTTAGGATGACCCCGTGTCAATGATTTGGAAGTTCCAACATGTTATTATGATGATTTTGAACTTTTCCACAAGTTTTGGTGAGATTCCAAAAAGTTTTAGATACGTTTGGGTTTTGTCGCGCTCGTATTCGATGTTTTCGCCGGAGGTTTGTGGATAAAAATGGCTCCATATTGAGCATCCAACCTTTTTTTTTTGAGTGAGGTCTGAACCATTAGATCTGTATCGAAATTATGAAGCTATAGGAAAAAGAATCGACGCGTTTGGCCTCCGGATGAGGGAGTTATGACCATTTTAGTGCGGACCTGTCCAGCAGGGCCGCTATAGCGACCAAGAGGCCGCTATAGCGGGACCGCTGCAGCGGTCTGGAGACCGCCACAGTGGCCAACGGGGCCAGAATCTCCTATTTTAATTCCCCAACTTCGAACCCTTATTCCCAAGACCCCAAAGTCAGTTTTCAAGAGAGAAAGAGGCAAAATTCATCCCATTCTTTGGTGGAAACATCTTGGAGGGTAAGTTCCCATCTTTATTTATTCCTTTTCCCTTCTTCTTCAAGCTCCATGATTATTCTAAGAGGTCCATCAATGGTGGCTGAAAATTCCAGAATTAGCAAACCCTTAAATAATTTATGGGTTGTTTATTTTATGGTTGATTAATCATCTAGGAGTATATATTATCACTTTCTAGGAAAGGAATTTGATTTCTTATGGTTGAAATTGCATGTTGAGACTTAGGGTTCTAATAAAAATGGAATCTTTGTTCTAAAATCTATTGGAAAGGGTAAAATTGATTAGAAACCCTTGAATTGAAGGTTAATGATTGTAGAGATAGAAGTTATGAAAAAATTACCATTAAAGGATGGGTTCATCCATTGAAGACGGTAGAAGTAAGTGGGTCTTCTTCCCTAAATTGTCGTTTTTGTTTGAATACATGGATTGTTGCTTACTTAACATCATATTGCTAGACTTTGACCATTATGAGGCGCTTCAGAAATAGAAGGCTCGTGTGGAGTAGTTCGTGGCTCCTGTTCTGCATTCCAGGTAGGTTATGGCTTACTTTAGTTAGACTTTGATTAGCGAAATATATGTATTGTATAGAATTGACGGGAGAAAGCATGATTAGGTCTTCGGACATAGTGTTGTGGTTGGATATTAGCTAGGTTGGTATGACTTCTGATTTTGTGGGCTCGTCGCCGTTACTTTATGTACTGAAACATGAGGTGTAGTTACATTCATGCTGTGGCGATTCGGGATGGATTTCTATTCAGTTGATTGTTGTTGATGGTGGCTTGTTGCCCTATTATCGTGATTGGACTTATTGCCTAAATTGACGTGTTGTGCCCAGTTCTCTCTTATTGTGACATATATTATCAGAGAAAGGAAGGATAATGAGTTTAGGCTTGATTGTGATATAAACTTATGACAGTACGTAGATGAAAACTTGATGTATGATTGCTGTTGATGATAATGTATAGAAAAGTGGAGCTTATTGGTGATACAAGACTTAGTTGTGAGGCGTACTTGCTACATGTCGAAGTAAAGAGGGACATAGACTATTATGTTGGTTGAGATGATTGTATGATTCATTTCATGGCTAAGTTGATCCAAGTATTGATATGACTTGTGGCTTTGTGACGTGCACCTTCACTGTTGCTTTATTGGCTTGAGACATAGATTGTGATGTGAAATTTTGTAGAAGTTAATATAATCTTCTTGATGAACTGGTGATACAAATTGATGACAATTGTGGTGAGAAGTTAATATGATCTTCTCGATGAAAATAATGTACTACTTGATAATTGCTCATTAAGAGGGATGTCACAGTGTTTCTTGTATAATCGAGTGGCTCCGAGTCCGAGGCTCTTTTAGGAACGTAGGGTGTCTAAGCTTGAGTCTGAGGTAAATTTCGGGCTGAGGGCAATAAGTGACTAGGGTCCGAGGAGTGTTCTGGAACGAGTGATACATGATGTGAATCCGTGACCGAGGTTCTTTCCGGGGTGGAGAATTTATGGCTCGGGTCCCAGGAGTGTTTCGAAACGAGTGGTACATGGACACCATGGGTCCCCTGCAGGTCATGACTACTAAGCAATAACACCAATTAGCATGTGTGTACAGTTCGAGTGATTGGCCAGTGCATTGCATTGCATTGCAACTTATCATATTTTGCATTGCACATCATTACATTTAATTCTGCATTATTATATAGCTCGTTTAGTTCTGCTTTTGGTGTGTTTGCTGAAACGACTGTTGTGGTATTGATATGATCATTAACTGAGTTAAATTGTGGATTAGTGACTCTACCTAGGGATGGAACTTGGACTTGTGATTATCAGGTGAGGTTATTGAAATTTGCCAGACTTGTGGTTTAGGAGCTTCGTCTTAGGTTGTGACTCTGTTATGGGATATTCTATGGCTTGAATTTGAGTATTTAATGCCTATCTGTTTATCTTGTTGCTTTTATGCTTATATACATGAACTAATCTTAGTCGGCCTATGATGCTTACCGGTATATAGTGTTTGTACTGATACTACCTTGCTGCACCCTTTTTGAGTGCAGATTGTGTTCCCGAGATTTCATCAGTTACATCTCTAGCTTGAAGCTAGTTTGCTCGATCGGATCCGAGGGTGAGCTTCTATCCATGCCATGCCACTGAACCTCTCTACGGCCGGATGTCTATTTTTATTCCAGACATTCTTTGTTATTATATTTGAGATATACTTCATTCTTTAGACATTGTTAGTTAGAGTCCTTGTACGATGACTTTCAGGTTCTGGGGATGTAATAGTTAGACTTCTGCACTTGTATCATTTATTTATTTTGACTTGGTAGACTATATATTCATTTACATGTTCATTGATTGTTTTAGCAATTGATTAAAGAAGTTGAATTGGCTAATGATTAATGGATTAATGGCTAAGGGTTTGACTACTAGTGATAATATGGTAGGTGCCCGCACGATCGGTAATTAGGGTCTATGACATTGTATTTCAGTCCATTCACTAGATACACTTCTACTAGGTCACATAAAGGATTGAGAGTGATGCATCCTACTCCCACAACATCTCCTTTTGCATTGTCACCAAATCTAATCTGACCACCATCTATCTTTTTCACGGATTTGAAATTTTCTTTTTTGCCCGTTATATGTCTAGAACACCCACTTTCAATTACCCACATATCCTTTTTAAAGGTCTTCTTGGGTTGTTCCTGCAAGACAAAATTTAGTTTCTCTTAGGTACCCAAGTTGTCTTGGATCCTAGGGGGTTATTGGTGTCTTGCCCAATACTCATGCTTTTGGGCTTCCAAATCCATTTCCCTGATCCTGTATTGTTTTTCTTGCAATTAAAAGATTTATGACCTATTTTACCACAAGAATAGCATGAGAAGGTTTTTGAAAAAGTATTTGAAGTGGAATAAAATTCAGTTGATAAAAGGTCATTAGTCGGCTGGTTTCTTCCGAACCTAGGATTCTTATTAGTATCAAAAGAAATTCTATTTGATCTAACAGAACTGTGGCTAGGTGACTTATTAATGCTATTTAATTGCATCTTGATTTTACCTAGTTCTTCTTCGATAAAGTCCACTTCAATTTGACTTGCTTCTAGTTGAATTTGCTAGTTCTTCTTGTCTTTGGCTAACTTATTGTATTCATCAATCATCTTTTGAAGGACATCAGTGACCAAATCAAGAGATGCTTCAAGTTCAATACATTTAGAGCAAGTAGGGATTCTTACCTCGGTGGTGTCTGCTTTAGCCATGAAGTACATGTTTGCTACATCTTCTGGTTCTTCCTCTGACTCGTCTTCATCACTCCAGGCTCCATATGATCTGGAGGTGTGCTGCTTCCTGTAATTTTTCTTTGTCAGTTCTGGACAATCTACCTTGATGTGTCCTTGTTTTCCACATTGGTAGCATCTATCATCATTCTTTGATTCATCGTTCTTCCTGTATCCACTTCGTCGTTTCTGTCTTCTTTTCCTTAAGATGCTTTTGACCCCTCGGTTGATCATGGCAAGGGCTTCATTACTGTCATCATCTTCTTCGCTTTCCTCGGTGGTAGTTTTGAATGCAACAATCTTTTTCTTTTCCTCCTTGGCGTATCTCCTGATATGATTTGTCTCAAAGGCCATTAAGTTTCTTCTGAGTTCATCATATGTCATATCATCCAGCTTTGAGCTTTCTAGAATGATAGCTTTTGTTTCCCATGCCTTAGGTAGACTCTTTACTAGCTTTCTTACCTATTGTCCACTTGTATAAACATATCCAAGAGATTTCAGTTCACTTAGGATCTTACTGAACCGAGTGGACATGGATTCGATGTCTTCATCTTCCTTCATTATGAACATCTCGTATTCCTTTTGAAGAGCGTCAGCCCTGGACTTTCTAACTTCTGATGTGCCTTCGTAGGTGACCTGCAGTTTGTTCCACATTTCTTTGGTTGTCTCGCAGTTTGAGATCTTTCTGAATTTTTCACCGTTAACTGCATAATAAAGTAAACTGATAGCTCTAGCATTAGTTGAGATTACCTCTTGTTATTCTTTTAAGCATTCAAAGGATTCAATATCAATTTTTGTTTTCAAGTCTTTTGCTTCAATGTTTGGAATTGGCTTGGGTCCATTTTTGATTACTAGCCATGCCTGATAGTTAGTTAAAAGCACAAAGATTTTGAATTTTTCTTTCTAGTGGTTGTAATGTAGTCCATTGAAGTATGGTGGTTTTGATGGAGAGTGACCATCTTGCAGAATTGCACCAGGAATGTGATATCTAGACATTTTGATCTGTTCTCACGTGCTGTTAGGTGACTTCCTGTGAGACCTGCTCTGATACCAATTGAAACACAAGAGAGGGGAGGGGGTGAATTGTAATTCTTTTTAGATTAAGTTAGTCAACTACTAAGATGGTTAGTCGACTTCCCTGCAAAACTCAAACACTGGTTAGCAGACAGATAATAGTAGATAGTATAAAGTAGAAAGTAATGAGACACAGAGATTTTATACTAGTTCGGATCACCGGTATGGTGCCTGTTCCAGTCCCCTTAGGTTACAAGGGTTTCCTTAGAGCCTTGTCGGTAACTTGATTACAAAGGTGGTTCGTCTTGAACTGTAGTTCCAGTTTTGGACAGTTTTCTAATTGTCCCCAGTGACAGCCTCTACCTGTATAGCTATCTATTCTCTCTTTTCTTTTTCTAACACTTACAGACTTTTACAAGCTATAGTGCTTTTTACAAGATAAAGAATGAATTGTTGTTTTTCTCAAGTGAAGTTGTGGTTTGCTTTATCTTGTAGAGACTTCTTATGTAGTTGGATGCTACATGTCTTGATGGTAGCATATCAATATTTCCATTCGATTGATTTCTGAGTGGCTCGCTCTAAGCGAGGTAACCTAAGGGAGTTTGTCTTCAATCAATGAGCTGTAGATTTCACTGATTGATTTCGTGTATCCTCATTGCTGTCAATTGGTGAGTTGATGAGATTCAGTGATTCACTCATATCTTGCCTTGAGGTCTTCCTTCCTTCTGTAACTTGATATTCTCTCGATCTACTGAGTATTTTGATTTGCTCCGCAATCTTGATCAACTGAGTATCTTGAATTTTATTTTCTCTGCATCTACTAGTACTTCAGTGATTATCTTCATGCCTTGTATATCGCGTGTGATTTGCTGATTTTCTTTCTTGCCTTGTATGTTGGAGATTCCTCCAACTAGGCTTCCTTGCTCGTTTCCTTAACTTAAGCGATGCGGAAGAATATCTTGTCTTCTTTCCTTCATGATATTTGTATTCATCCATTTTCCTTTTTGGTTCCTACACATCATAGAGTAATCATTAAAATAAGTAATATTCTAATTTAAACTCAAGGCTGACAAATGGGTTCATAATTGAAGAGTTACATCTTTTCTGAAAGGTTACATCTGAAGAGTTATGTCTCTTCCGAAGAAATTTTCAGACATTGCTAGTCTTATCACAAGAATTTTTCACGCTAGTTTTTTAAGGCATTTTTTTGCCATTTTTCCGGTGGTTTGCACTAGATTAAAAAAAATAAAAAATAATTCAAAAAAATAAAAAGGAACAAAGATACTTTTGTGAGATAAGGCAGAATGCTTAAAGTGGAACACACTATTTTGTTTTCCTTCAAAGTTTTAAGTCTTATCATTTTGTTTACCGGGGCATTAATTTGGAAATAATTTTGTTTTTGTTGTTATTTAAAATAACAACGAAAAGGTTGGATGTAGAAACCTTTTCTGGAATAGTTTTTTGGATAAAGTTTTCTTTTGTTGATTTCTACTAGAGGAAGAAGATGATACTGTGCAAAACAAACTATTCAGAAGTCTTTTTACTTTTGTTTTTACTTCTGTTTTGAAGACAATTAATGATGTAGTGGGTCCATGTTATACTTTCCACTAATTGCAACAAAGCAAATCCACTTGTTGGAATCTTCAAGTAGTACACGTACATTACTCATTCATTGGCAAAAAATGCTTGTATATGATGTGTTACTATACAGAAATGCCAAATTCAATGGGAATAATTTTTTTGACTTGACTGACTTTATTTGGCTAATCATTTAGATGAAGTTTGGTCCTCATTTGTGCATATTAAATTTTGCATATTTGTTTTAAGTATATGCAATTTTAAAATGTTATTTTGGTCTAGGTTATTAATCTTTATTTGATAGTTTCTTTGATGATAGTTTCTTTGAGATTAATATTTTAAAGGGCTAATCAAAATATTGGAGGACAATTTAGTGTCATAATTTTTTCCAGATCTAATGAGGTTTTAGGAGTTGCTAAAGCACCCTAAGATGATAAAGTATTAAGTTCAGAAGATTTCATATGGATTATGACATTAAAATAATATCATTAATATCAAAGGTTACATGTCTACAAATTTGAGAGTAGCCAAAGCATCTTAAATTTGATAGTCAAGATATGTCAACCTTATAAAGGTATGATGTTAATATTGCAATCAATTCATTAGGAAATTAGTCGGTCGCCCAAAGGTACGGTTAACATGGGGAATTGATTGTGGGTAGAATGAGACATTTAAATATTAAGAACGAACTTTTTCGGTCGCCCAAAGGTACGGTAAAGTTCGAAGAGTTTTTGTATTTAAATTGTTTTAGTTCTATCGTTAGTCAGTGGCATGCGATTTGCAAACTTCTGCCCAAAGGTGATGTTGGAATTTAGTAGTGTCAAGTTTTTTTGTCTTTAGCACAAAGGTAACTTTGAATTATTTGGCAGCATTATTCTGAAGAACTTTATGTATATTTTTATTGTGCTTTTCGAATTTTCTAAAGCAGTCTTGCATAAAGCAAATATCGATCTGCATTTTCCCAGTTGCATTTTAGAGATGTCTTTGGTGCTATTTTTCCGCTGCGCATAAAAGAAATAGTTATTTGTACTGGGAATGGATCTATACCATGTGTACTTCTTGTTTAAAATGGAATAGAGTAGTCTAATATGTTGCCAAAGTAACCTCTATTAGATAAAATTTATTTATTTTGATCATTAAGCATGTTTTGTCTATGCGAAATAATTATCTCAAACGGAAGATTATTTTGGCCAGATTATGGATAGTCATGAATATGTGATACATTTAGTAATATCATGCTAGTAATGTGTCGGTCCAAAGAAAGACATGTTACTAGGCCGTTTTGGTAGTCAATATTTATGAACTATGTATAAGAGTACTTCTTAAAAATTATTATTTATATCCAAAGACTATATAATAATGTTGTGTTAGGTATCTTGAGACGAGCCTGTTTTGGATATGTATGTGTTTGGAATATGTAGATCCAATGTTCGTCGAAACTAAAGAATATACACATTAGATTTCTAATTGTGTGAAGAAAAGAGTTCAGTGTCTTCTTATGTTAATAGAGCATATTAGAATAAGCTCCATTATGGAGGATCCACTCATGAAATGTTGCAACCTAAAGCTTTTTTTATGAGCCTGTAGCTTATATAGATGTCATCGGAATCTATGATGGGCCATTTCAGTGAGAGTTTGTTGTTTAGTTTAT
>NC_081348.1:66294784-66309232 GCF_029784015.1 Lycium ferocissimum | reverse complement strand
CCCTCACATCGGGTGGCTTAATCACATGTACACATTTAAAACCTTTCAAATATCATCACTAAACCAAACCCCAAACACATGCTTAACCAACCATGGCACAGACTTGCATATTTTGGTTATTTCAACCTAGAGTTCTAATCATGAAGTGACTTTAAATCCTTTGACACCATAACAGAACCTCAACAGGAAAATATACTCTTATATTTATATTAACTTACACATACTGGTTGCACAAAATAGGAACACATTTTCAAATCACGTAAAGCAATGTAGCATCTCTACCAGCTCTATTTTTTACCTAAGGCATCTCCTATTCCAGATTTTTAGCTGTGACTTCAAGCAGTGATGTCAACAGTTTACTAAAACAGTCCTAGACATATTATGACCCCTATTTCCCCTTCTTTTCTCCCCTTTTTACCTCTTTTATCTTTGGAATTAGCAAATTAACAGTAATGAGGCAGTGGAAGCTATATGATAGATTCCAGCTTCAGGACTACTGAAAGAAAAAATTAATTGGTCCATGTCTTATCCTACTATAACTAAGTGACGATATTCAAGGGCAAAGCAGGCTCCAAGCAAACTTAATCTCAATACATGGATAGATCATTTAAGTCAGAATTTTATGTATTCAGATAAACGAACTTTATACACAGAACTCAAAGCATTTTTTATTTATTCTCAAAATATACTTAGTTTCAAACAAAGACCAAGCATCAGCTAATTTTTAACATTTTGCCTAGTAGATTTAGGTGACTCGCATTTAAAATAGGAGCAACTAATATCATTGAAATCTTTTTATTTCCCTTTTATGTCTTCTGACCTTTTGAGGCTAAATGATTAGTTTTGGGTAAGCATCATTAACACATATATCATATCAACATCTTACAAACAGTCTACCTTAACCTTCAATTTCATGCTTAAGGCCATTAAGGAACCCTGGTGTTATATCCGGCATTTTTGCACATTTGGAAAATTTGGAATAATTTTTGCTTGTAAGAAATAAGGCCATATTTGGATTTTTCTTAGCAAGTGTGAGCCGGTTATGGAAGTTTGAATGCGAAAACACCGGAGAAGGCCTAAGGGCAAAATTGGAATTTTGAAAATTTATTTCGGGAATTGCAAAATACGATCCATGGGAGATTGGGCTCAAAATAATAAAGGAAATTGAGGCCCAATTGCTAAGTGGTGGCCGGCCATACTTGGCCCAAATCCACCAAAATTTAATAAGTTTTGCATGTGCCATGCATGTGAGTAACCAAGGGCAATTATATACATGAGACCCCTTAGAAGATTCAAGAAATTAAAAGAAAAATCAAGAAGAAAAAAAAAGAGGAGGAGCTTTCGGCTCCATGGAGAAAGAAAGAAAGAAAAAGAAGAAAATTCTTGGAGCCTTGTTCTTGATGCAAAAATCTTGTTCTCTTGGAATATATAACAAGTTCAAGGCGCTCTTCGATGTGGCATAATTGGTTTGAGGAAGAACTCCGTTTGCGGAAGGTTGAAATTTCAAGAAAAGGTATGATTTCCATGTTTTATGTTATGGAATGAGTGTATATGTTATGAGGATTGAATTTGGATGAAAATCATGGAATTGTGTTTGTGTGTGTGTGCCGTGTGGTGTGTGTATTGTGTGTGGCCGTGTGATGTTGTATGGTCAGGAAAAATGGAATTGTTTGTGTATTAGTTGTGGCTATTATAGAAATCTATGTTAGAAATGAAAGTTGAATAAATTTTGTGTGTTGGAATATGTGTGTGTGGACCGTGTGTAGGAAAGCAAAATGGAAATGGATTAATTTATTTAGTTGTTAGTTATGTTGTTGTGATGTTTGTAATGAAAGGAAAGGTTTAATAAATCAAGTTAGCTTGAAAGTTGGTTGTATGTTGTTATGAGAAATTTATGTGAATTTATATAGTTTTTATATAATGATGAAAGTAAGATTTTAGATGTGAATTATGATTATGGATGATGAAATTGGGAGATGGAAATATGTTATGAATATTTATGTTGAGAATTGGAAGTTTTGGAGGAGTTATGGTTTCGATGGAGAATTTGTATATTTTATGGAATATGAGAAATCATGTCCAATTTGTAAATGATGTTGGGATGATCTAGTAAGTAAATGAGTATGTAAACATTAATATTGGTTTGAAATGTGAAATTAGTTGCAAGATGTCGCCTATGCAAAAAGAAGACTATTTGTGTTAGTTGTGATTAGTAATCCTTGTTATTGATGTTGTTGTTGGGTTGTTGTTGGATGTTTGAGCCGAGTTGAATCTCGGGGGTGGCTTATATGTGTGAGGTGCTGCCCAAATTTTTATAGAACAATATTGGCTAAAGTTGGAAATTATGACTTGCATGAATAGTAATTTGGTAAGGATGACCATTTGCAGATTTTTGACGAAACGGGATCGAAGATTAAGCTAGCACAAGACGTCCGTAAGGTATGTAACGCTCACCTTTCCTTCATATGGCATGTCCTAGGCCTACTAGGCCGAAAACGGAACCTCGGGACTAATTTCGCTCCCAAAAATCCGAGTTTGCTTTTGGTTACTATTCATTCAAAGGTAAATTGATTCAAAATGCTTACCTTTGGATATAAGAACGCATAAACCTTTGTATCTTTCGTAAATGAATCCAAATGGCTCCGAAACTTTCCCGGATAATCTTATGGAGCCTAATGTTTGTAAATTATGTCCGCCGCCCAAGCTTGCCCCGAGGTGGGCCCGCAAGTCCCGAGACTTCCTTTATTTAGTTTGTCCGACTCCATTTCCGTACGATCCGAAAAGGAAACATTTGCTTACGATCCTAAGGTCCGTTCGAATGCCTTATTATGTATTTGAACGCTCGTCACTATGAGCGCTACTATATTTTCCGAGAATAACTTACGGTATGTTTTTCGAAAACTTGATAACTAAAAGTCCGCAACCTCTGTACACTAATTTCCGATTTATTTGATACTCGCTTTGGGCTTTTGATACTAATGAATTCGTATATGAAATTATGTGCCGAGTTTTGGAACTTACTTTAATATGCATATGATTTCTGCACTACTCTGCTCGTGCCGACTATTATGATTTCGTTCGCCGGTACCCGGGCCGGTTTTGTGATCGTGCGCACTGTGATATATTCGGCAGTATGATGTGTTACGGTTTCCGTGACCTCGCCATAGGGCCGGTTACCGTTTTGGAGTTATGATGTGATATGGCCTTTGTTATATTTGATGATGTGTGTGATATCATGATTTGTTCGGGAGATGTACGGAGATTTGAAAGCTTCCGGAGTATGATGTGTCAGGCACCCGCCGTGGGGGTGACCACGTTCTAAGAGCCTATGCATGATTTTTATTTGCATTCGCACATTTGCATTCCGTCATGTGTTTGGTGCTCGTTATTTCGTATTTATTCTCAGTATCTTCTCACCCGCTATGATTCGGATTACCGTACCTTCGCTTTACATACTCGCACTTTTCCGTACCGACCCTCCTTTCTCGTGGGGGTCGCGTTTCATGCCGCGCAGTACAGTGTGCTCGGTTGGGTGATTCCCCGGTCTAGGCTACCTATTCTGCTACTTTGGAGTGCTCCCCTCGATCCGGAGCCCACTTTTGGCATATATGCTCTGCGTTGGACATTCTATACATTTGCTACCGTTTGGGTACGGCGGGGCCCTGTCCCGTCATATGTTTGTATGTTCTGTTTTGTTCTGTTTGTAGAGGCCTGTAGTCATGATTGTGGGTCGTGGGTCCGTCCGTCGTGTGTGTGTGGTTTGTCCGTATATGATTTTGATTTGCGTCCTTAAGCGGCCCCGTATGTACTATGGCCGATATGGCCCATTTGTTTGCACGAGTGTGTCCGGGCGATGTACATTCCGCCAATTTTGATTCTCGATGTGATGTTTGACACGGTGCCCGCTCGTGACCGCATTTGTATGATATCCGCTTTCGACTATCGCAAGAATAACGTCCGTTGAATCCGATCGCGCGGTATTCCGATGATTTGGTTCGTAAGTCCGTTTGGGGTGCCTAGGTAGGCACCGTGTGTGTGTGTGTGTGTGTGTGGTGTGTCGTGACAAAGTGTGTGTGTGTGTGTGTGTGTGTGTGTCCTCGGAATGTCTACAGCCGTGTCTCGAGTCCCTTGTTTATCGGTGTGTCGTGCACCACATCTATAAACAGAGGCTACGGGACATCTAGGATGTTACCTTTCTTTGGATCTTAGATCGTGCGATAGAGCCACCGTAGGAAATGCGTTTATTTTTACTAATCCTTGATTTCAAAGAGAGAAGAACGGCATCGATAGAAGACAATGATTGATGATATTGGAAGCTACACACAAGATGCAGTAAGTAATGGCACGGAGGATGTGTATTGGGAAAGTTATTTGAAGTATGCTTGAAGTATGATTGAAATGTCAAGTCGAAGATCGAAAAGGAAAATAAATAGGAAAATGCCATCGGTGCCGTTTGAATTATGTATGCATGTATGCAAGGTAAGTCTCGACGTCTCCATATTTCTACTTGAAATTATTAGCCGTGTGTGGCTATGATACGATGTGATACGTACGTATATATGTTGGCCCTGTGAGGCATGATTGGTATGTCCGCGTACATGTGTGTTGGAGTAATAAGAAATACGAGAACCTCTCGCCCGATTTTCTTCAAAGATTATAAAAGGAAAATGAGATGTACGTTCTTAACATGTCTTGAACGTCGGCACTGATAGAGTAAATTTATTACGTTGAACTGAAAATTTCAGAGATATCCTCTATGCTATTCGTAAGAAGCACCCTCTTTGTATGGGAAATTCTATTTCGAGAAAGTATATATGAGACAGCAATTTGCAACTTATTTAAACTTGTGGGATGTGTGGAATTTGATATATAGACGAAGGTAAGTATTGAGGATTTACATAAGGAGCGACACGATATGCATACGGTCGAAAAGTGAAAGACTCTTCTCTAGATCGGGGTGGGACCCGCCACGGAACTGTCCGAAAATTTGCTAAGACCCCGATCTCGCCCCTGGAATTACGTGACAAAGGTCGTGTGGGGGAATGGACGTGACCATCCCAGCATTAGGACACTAGAATGCCTTAAAGATTCGAGGTTAAGCGTGCTGGAGTCAGAGCAATTCTGGGATGGGTGACCCCCCTGGGAAGTATGTTAAGGTGATAAATAAAAATGCATATTTGTGGTATTGTGAATGGATTGGGGTAGGATGTAAGGTAAGTTGAGACGGTATGTTGAAGTAGGGTTAAAACGAATGTATGGTCGTAGGTATGAGAAAGTACAAAAAACGCAAAAAGAAAGGTGTAAGGTCATTTTAGAGGGTAAATTTGACGTCCCCATTTTAAGAAAAGGAATTAAAATGAATTATTTGCATATAGCCGATTGGATACTTTGATGCAACGATTCAAGGATATAAACTCAATTGTTGTGACCTATCGAATGTTTTGATGTAATGGCACGAAATCGTTAAGGGAACGTTAGCAAGGGAACTTTCGTAAACCCCGAAGCATTAGTGAAAAGTGGTTTGACTTTGATCGAGATTTTGTGTGCCATACTTCTGTACCTCCGATTTCGATGAAACTCTGTCTATTATGCCTCTATATCTCCGAATCCGATTACGCTTCTATTTGATGTACCTCCGTTCGCTCGACTCGATTATGAATCCGTTTGATATACCTCGTATGCCTAACTCGATTATGAATCGTCCGACATAGCTCGCACGTCTGATTTTGATTACAAATCTGTCTGATATATCTTCGTCCGTCTGACTCCGATTACGGTCTGTTCGATATACTTCTATACGTTTGGCCCCGGTTACGAACCTGCTCGATATGACGTCGGAATATGATTTTGTCTGCTGTACTTCGGTACTTCCGAATCTGAACACATTTGTCCGATATACTTTTGTACGTCTGACTCTGATGGCCAATTTGTCTGATATATTTCTGTACGTCTGACTCCGATCACGGATCTGTCCGGTTTACTTTTATACATCTGACTCTGACTATGGACCTATCCGATAAAGTTCGCAAGATGTCCGACTCTCGATGACGGGTTTGTCCGATATACTCCCCGTGCGTCCGGTTCCGATTACGAATCGCTTAAGATGATGTTGGGTTATGCTTCCCGTCTCGTCGTACTTTTTTTTTTTTTTTACTCGACTCCGAACCCGAACATCCGTCCGATCTTCCGGCTCGATAAAGATTCTCGCCGTCATATGTCTTATTCAAGATTTTTGCAACCCGCAGGACTAATAAAGATTTTGAAAAGCCCTTGAAAAGAAATATCACAAGCGTGATTAGATACGAGTACTTGGAAAGAGAACCCCCCCCCCCCGAGGAGTTTTCTTTTCGACCCATAAGGTTAATTTAACATTCGAGGACGAATGTTCTAAAGGGGGGGAGAATGTTATATCCGGCATTTTTGCACATTTGGAAAATTTGGAATAATTTTTGCTTGTAAGAAATAAGGCCATATTTGGATTTTTCTTAGCAAGTGTGAGCCGGTTATGGAAGTTTGAATGCGAAAACACCGGAGAAGGCCTAAGGGCAAAATTGGAATTTTGAAAATTTATTTCGGGAATTGCAAAATACGATCCATGGGAGATTGGGCTCAAAATAATAAAGGAAATTGAGGCCCAAATTGCTAAGGGGTGGCCGGCCATACTTGGCCCAAATCCACCAAAAATTTAATAAGTTTTGCATGTGCCATGCATGTGAGTAACTAAGGGGCAATTATATACATGAGACCCCTTAGAAGATTCAAGAAATTAAAAGAAAAATCAAGAAGAAAAAAGAGGAGGAGCTTTCGGCTCCATGGAGAAAGAAAGAAAGAAAAAGAAGAAAAATTCTTGGAGCCTTGTTCTTGATGCAAAAATCTTGTTCTCTTGGAATTTATAACAAGTTCAAGGCGCTCTTCGATGTGGCATAATTGGTTTGGAGGAAGAACTCCGTTTGCGGAAGGTTGAAATTTCAAGAAAAGGTATGATTTCCATGTTTTATGTTATGGAATGAGTGTATATGTTATGAGGATTGAATTTGGATGAAAATCATGGAATTGTGTTTGTGTGTGTGTGTGCCGTGTGGTGTGTGTATTGTGTTAGAACCGTGTGCATGTGCATGGTTGGGCATGGAATTAGTGTTGTGTATTAGTTGTGGCTATGATGAAATCTATGTTAGAAATGAAAGTTGAATAAATTAGTGAAAGTTGGAAAACATGTGTGTGTGGACCGTGTGTGTAGGAAAGCAAAATGGAAATGGATTAATTTATTTAGTTGTTAGTTATGTTGTTGTGATGTTTGTATGAAACGAAAGGTTTAATGAATCAAGTTGGTGTTGAAAGTTGGTCGTATGTTGTCATGAGAAATTTATGTGAATTTATATAGTTTTTATATAATGATGAAAGTAAGATTTTAGATGTGAATTATGATTATGGATGATGAAATTGGAAGATGGAAATATGTTATGAATATTTATGTTGAGAATTGGAAGTTTTGGACGAGTTATGGTTTCGATGGAGAATTTGTGTATTTTGTGAATAATATGTGAAATCATATGAAATGTGTATCCAAATGATGTTGGGATGATTAGCAAGTAAATGAGTATGTAAACATTAATATTGGTTTGAAATGTGAAATTAGTTGCAAGATGTCGCCTATGCAAAAAGAAGACTATTTGTGTTAGTTTGCGATCCTTGTTGTGGATTGATGTTGTTGTTGGGTTGTTGTTGATCGTTTTGAGCCGAGTTGAATCTCGGGGGTGGCTTGTATTTATAGGGGAGGTGCTGCCCAAATTTTTATAGAACAATATTGGCTAAGATTGGAAATTATGAGCCTCATGAATAGTAATTTGGTAAAGATGACCATTTGCAGATTTTTGACGAAACGGGATTGGAAGATTAAGCGAGCACAAGACGTCCGCGAGGTATGTAACGCTCACCTTTCCTTCATATGGCATGTCCTAGACCTACTAGGCCGAAAACGGAACCTCGGGACTAATTCTCGCTCCTAAAATCCGAGTTTGCTTTTGGTTACTATTCATTCAAAGGCAATTGATTCAAAATGCTTACCTTTGGATATAAGAACGCATAAACCTTTGTATCTTTCGTAAATGAATCCAAATGGCTCCGAAACTTTCCCGGATAATCTTATGGAGCCTAATGTTTGTAAATTATGTCCGCCGCCCCGGCTTGCCCGAGGTGGGCCCGCAAGTCCCGAGACTTCCTTATTTAGTTTGTCCGACTCATTTCCGTACGATCCGAAAGGAAACATTTGCTTACGATCCTAAGGTCCGTTCGAATGCCTTATTATGTATTTGAACGCTCGTCACTATGAGCGCTACTATATTTTCCGAGAATAACTTACGGTATGTTTTTCGAAAACTTGATAACTAAAAGTCCGCAACCTCTCGTACACTAATTTCCGATTTATTTGATACTCGTTTCGAGCTTTTGATACTAATGAATTCGTATATGAAATTATGTGCCGAGTTTTGGAACTTACTTTAATATGCATATGATTTCTCGCACTACTCGCTCGTGCCGACTATTATGATTTCGTTCGCGGTACCCGGCCGGTTTTGTGATCGTGCGCACCGTGATATATTCGGGCCGTATGATGTGTTACGATTTCCGTGACCTCGCCATAGGGCCGGTTACCGTTTTGGAGTTATGATGTGATATGGCCTTTGTTATATTTGATGATGTGTGTGATATTGTGATTTGTTCGGAGATGTACGGAGATTTGAAAGCTTCCGGAGTATGATGTGTTGTGGCACGCCGTCGTGGGGGTGACCACGTTCTAAGAGCTCTATGCATGATTTTTATTTGCATTCTCGCACATTTGCATTCCGTATGTGTTTGGTTCGTTATTTCGTATTTATTCTCGTATCTTCTCACTCCGCTATGATTCGGATTACCGTACCTTCGCTTTACATACTCGCAGCACTTTTCCGTACCGACCCTCCTTTCTCGTGGGGCTGCGTTTTCATGCCGCGTGAGTGGCCGTGTGCTCGGTTGGGTGATTCCCCGGTTAGGCTACCTATTCTGCTGCTTTGGAGTGCTCTCTCGATCCGGGCCCACTTTTGGCATATATGCTCGCGTTGGATATTCGTACATTTGCTACCGTTTGGGCACGGCGGGGCCCCGTCCCGTCATATGTTCGTATGTTCGTTTTTGTTGTTTGTAGAGGCTCGTAGTCATGTTTGTGGGTCGTGGGTCCGGGCCCGTTGTGTGTGATTCCGGTTCGTCTGTATATGATTTTGATTTGCGTCCTTAAGCGGCCCCGTATGCTGCTATGGCCGATATGGCCCATTTGTTTGTGCATGAGTGTGTCTGGGCGATGTACATTCCGCCAATTTTGATTCTCGATGTGATGTTTGACACGGTGCCCGCTCAGACCGCATTTGTATGATATCCGCTTTCGACTATCGAAGAATAACGTCCGTTGAATCCGATCGCGCGGTATTCGATTATTTGGTTCGTAAGTCTGTCTGGGTGCCTAGGTAGGGCACCAGTCACGGCCCACGGAGTTGGGTCGTGACACCTGGCATCACAAAGTCTCAGTTTCAAACCAAATGAGTGTCAAAAAATTCCTACAGGTCACTTTAATTGATCATTCAAAGTCATTTGGATCCATCTTAGCAATCAGAGACCAGGTTTGAGTTTTAAAGTTTTCTTTTTAGTTTCAGATTGGATAACTTCTTCAGGACTTCAAATCATGAAAAAAATTTCAAAGACACAAGGTTGTGAGACAAACCACACCAAAACAGATTCCTTAAGAAGCAAATGCTTAGATTGACACTTCTTAAAGAGGGATTTGGATGTCATGAGGCAGTCAGATTAACTCTCTATTTCAAGATAACAAAACAATAGCTGAGGCTATTAAGCTATGTACTTAATCTAGAGAGTGATACTATTATTTCATTTTTTCTGGTTCATAGTTAGCAGATATTATTTACACACCTAAGTCGTAAACATAATCATCCCACCCTTTCCAACTTTAAACTTATGTCAAAACCTCTTATTGCTCCAAGTTACTTCACTTAAGGTAATTAATCATCAAGAGTCAGTCAAACTAGTCACAACAAATTCCTATTTAGACTATACTATAGAGATTCAGACTCAAAAAAATGTACAAGCACATCAATAATCTAAATAGGCAAACAGTTACCAAAACACTATCAGAAGCCACTGAGACTAAACAGATTATTCAAGGATAAATTTTAATGAGTCAACACTCAACATCACAACCAACAATTCTACACCTAAATTAACAGACACTATATCAAACTAAAGCAGATCATGAATAAGCTAAAAAAAACACTAAAATGATAAGTAATTACTTTGTTTTGCAGCCGAGACAAGAATGAATTTGGAGCCTTTTGTGCTTCCAATCTCGAACTCAACACCAAAAAATAAGAACAAGGAATTAAACTTTTGAAACTAGAGACTCAACTTTAAAAGTTAAATCAAATTTTTTTTTAAAAACTGAAACCCTAATTTTTGAGTTTGAAACTCAAGATCTGGGCCACTCTCCCTTCTTTTAAATGTGAGAATTGGGGCTCTATTTATAGAGCCAGAAGAGACCGAACCCTATTCTTCAGATTCGATGAGGCACAAGTCCCATTTTCTGGAAATTCTTGTTCGAACAAGAAATAAACGACTGAGATCAATGAAGTCTCACCGTAACCTACCTGGAAGGCGAGATCAACGAAGTCTCACCGTAACCTACCTGGAAGGCCGAACAACAATATCACCAACAATCACACCTTATCCTTTCCTTTCCTTTGAGCCTCGAGATAATCAAAGTCTACCATATTCGATTGCGGAATTAGAAACAAAAAGAAGGCATTTAATAAACATTAACTCTTAATAAATCCCCAAATTCTAACCCATAAACTAGGGTTCATCACTAATAAAGTAAAAATAATGATATAAGGCCCTCATCTTGGAATTAGTGTTCTAGATGTTCAATTCCCACCAATAATCAACTAATTTAGCTAACAATTACTCAAAATTCTGATTATATAGAAAACCCCTAATTTGGGTATAAAACCTAGCCTTTAATTCACAAATTAAGCCTTAGAAATGGAAGATTCAAGTTACCATAGTCATTACCCATCAATTCCATGCTAACCCACGCTAGATTCATTAACAAAACAAGGTTTTGTACTCACAAGTTCATTAGAGGAAGATAACCCAAAACCCACTTAGTTCTCATAATTTTAGGGAGATTCTAGCATGGATTAATGACAACTAGGTGAGATAATGAATCAAGATTAGCAAGAGATGATATATGAGTTTACCCCAAGAAACCTCTAGAAAAGCTCCCAAGATGAACCACTTCCGGAATAATAAATGGATGAAAAGACTTGGGGTTTTGTATAATTAAATACCCCAGTCACTGCCCATTCACCACTTCCGTGGTCACTCAGACCGCTTCAGCGGCAGCGCTTTAGCGCACTAGGGTACCGCTTCGGCTGTCCCTCACGAAATGCCTAGACCCCTACCGTCCACTGCCGCTTCGGCCGATCTTTGTCCTGCGCGGGGTAGGCACTCGACGGAATGCCTTTAAAAATTCCCCAACTTAGACTCCACCGGAAATCTCGACTAATGCTTGGAAATATCTGCTCACATACCATACATGCTACCCCCTATAAACTTATGCTACGAAAGCGCTCATGGTCTCAGAATCTCCATCGAGGACCCCATTGACCGAGTCAACCCCCGAAACCTACAGCTAACTTTCCAACTCAAATCCCAAAATGCACCCAAGTGCCTTGGGGACCAGACCAACCACACACATAAGTTTTAAATGACCATCCGGACCTCTCGGGATTGATAGATCTCCGATCAAGGTCTGTTTACCCAATTGAGTCAATTTTGGGTCAAACCTTTTTCGCTTAAAGCCAAATTTCTCAGATAGTCACCCAAATCAACCCCGAACATCTTGAAAAGCGTGTCAACGGTCCCTTCGGGTCAAAAGTGAGCTAACAAGCTCGGAAAAAGTTCAAAGAGCGCCGGAAAGACTATAACGACCAAGCGGGTCGTTACATCAGATACCAATTAAACAATCACTCGTCCTTGAGCGACAGGAAAGAGAACGGGGAAAGATACCTGAGCCCGCAATAATTGAGGATATCTTGAACACTTATCCTAATAGGAAAGATTCTCTTGAACAAAACTGAATCCCAACGAAGAATGTAAGTGCCGTCGGCGTGGTACTTCTTCAAAGATAGAACATGAAAAATCGGATGAACTCCCGTGAAGCCTGGCAGCACGGCTAACTCAAAAGCAGCATCGCCCACATGGTCAAGAATATGGGGTTTCATGGTTCGGTTTGGGTCGATTATTGATTAAAATCATAACCAAACCAATTTAGTCAGTTTTTAAATGTCTAAAACCATAACCAAACCAAATAAAATAATAACCACCGGTTTGGTTATTGTCAGTTTGGTTCAATTTTTCGGTTTATGACTAGCAGCCATGAGACTTATCAGTAAAACATTAAAAAGTTGAAAAAGACATGTCTTTTTCTATGTAATAGTTTTACACATGGTTTTCTATCAGATGTTGAAAAAGACATGTCTTTTTCAACTTTTTCTATCATTATCCCCAAGGCTAAGGTCTCGACTATAAGGAGTTATTTTTTTCTACTTTTTAGGAGGATTACCCATGGAAGAAGTATTAGGGCATTACCATGTTCTTGAGTTGTAGCAAATGCTGATGTTACTGAAGTATCTTCTATAGGAACCTCCAAATATACAACCTCTGTCCTTCTCATATGAAAAATATTAGAAGTTTAGGACCCATTCAAACAAGAAAAAAGAAAGGTATAAATTTGAAGAAAAAAAAAAACCCTAAAATCAAATGGCTGACAAAGAAAGGCTAAAAATTTAAGTTAAAAGACATTAGACTCTAACGTGAGCTTCTGTTAGTAGGTTTACACTTAATACTTAAAGAGTTAAAAGACTTAAAGACATGGGCTTGGACATATTCTTAAAAACATGGGCCTTAAACAATCATTTGAAATAAGTA
Organism: Lycium ferocissimum; assembly: GCF_029784015.1. Taxonomy (NCBI): domain Eukaryota; kingdom Viridiplantae; phylum Streptophyta; class Magnoliopsida; order Solanales; family Solanaceae; genus Lycium; species Lycium ferocissimum. Next base: position 66,296,200 of record NC_081348.1, on the reverse strand, counting down.
GACCAAAAATCAAATTAATGATTAAAAGGTATAAAATATTTATAATTATTTATGAAAAAATAATATTATACATATAAATAATTATAAAATTTATGTGTATAATTTACCGGTTTGGTTCGGTTATTTATTCGGTTATTTTTTAATAGAACCATAACCAAACCAAATATTATCGGTTTTTAAAATTTAAAAACCAAATCAAATGTCGGTTTTTTTGTTCGGGTTGGTTAAATTTTCGGTTTGGTTTTGGTTTTAACCAAAACCGTGAACAGCCCTAGTCAAGAATCTCAAATGGTCCAATATACCTCTGACTCAACTTGCCTTCTCTTCCCAGACCTCATAACACCCTTCACGGGTGAAATCTTCATTAGAACCTGGTCACCAACGGAAACTCTAGATCTTGGACCTACTAAGTAGTCTTATCACATAACCATAATTCTCGTACACTAACTGAATCACACCTGGAGATAAAAATAGGCCATAGATCTATCCATTATGGTTCCTTACGCTTACCATTCTAAACTGAACACTCTCTCAATCCAGCGTATCATATAATAGTCTCACTAATATCTTCATGTATCTCACTGATTCGTCCTTGCCCGAATTGCCTTACTCAACCCCTTAATGTCGAAGACACCAATCAACCTCATCAGTCACACCCTTTATCGTACGTCATGATTTACTGTCCCCGCAATCTAAAAATGACTCAAGTACCCATATGTTATTTCACATGACTTTACCACTATCAATCGACAAAAAATTAAATCAACTCGATCCTTTAAATCAATCATCCCTCTGAAACGAACAAGCCACAACAATATCAATACCTCTCCTCAAATTGAAGTGTAGCAACCAGTAATTCCTCAAGTCATTAACTCATCGTTTACACTCATATTTGAAGTCATTTCCATCGGCTGATTACTAGTCTACAACCCAGTCAATTTACCGATCAGACGATGTGTCCATAGAATTCACTTAATAACCGAGTACTTCTTTAACATCAACGAGCTTATACCAAGAATAACTTCTTGCACCAATTACAACATTATCCTGACAACCATGTCATATACCAATTTTTTCCCTTCCCAATCTCCTGAGAAGTACTTTTGTCTAAGATATTCTATGAAGTCTCACTTCACTACGCGCTTACCACAAAAGACTTCCTTCATGTCCTTATTGTCAACTTCTTTTCTTTATTACATGCGGTCACAATACATTTGCCCAATTCGAGGGTCATCACCTAACTTGCACTTGTCCTCATATACCGAAGTCTAATCCCCTACCGTTGCTGAATCGTCGACCCGCCATAGGTACACCGGTGCCACACATACCATCATTAAGCCTTCAACTCTTCAAAGCAAGGACCACGGCCAACAACTTCAAATTATCAAGATATCATCAATAAAGACATTCACAATG
>NC_081348.1:66269322-66294684 GCF_029784015.1 Lycium ferocissimum | reverse complement strand
AAATCATAAAGTGTTGAATTGAAGTTGATGGGCATGAGGTGAATTTGAAAGGAGATTTTGGACTAATTTGAGATTAAATTAAATATAATTCCTTGATTATGGTATTGTGGATATGGTTATGGTTAGTTGCGAAATTTGAAAAACATCGTGTGGGATATTTTATGGAACCTATTGGTGTTGATAATATTATGGTTGATGTTGGTATTGTTATTATTGTTGTTGGTTGCTGGATAATAATTTTGGGCTAAGCATATAAACAGGGGAGATGCTGCCTGAATTTTGGCAGATTCTAAAAAGATTTCATTTGGATGCTTGAGACAAGCGTATGATATTGAGCCTAATGATAATATGGATGGTTTACGTGTAGATTTACGAGCTTGGAAGGATAAACATTAAGTGGCTAAGGCTACCGAAAGGTATGTTAAGGCTTTCCCTTTTTTTCGTTTTAGCATGATCCTATGACATGAGCGAACAACGAATAATCGAATCTCCATATTACTCTACTCTTAGAAGTACTAGGAGTATCTCAGTTCTTGATGATCCTATACCCCCTATTATGATTATTCCTTTTGTTCATGGGTCCTAAACGTTGTATCATGATAATGTTAGTTTATGTTTATGCATTGCATTCATTTGCATACATGCATATTGACCCGTGACCAGAAGGCGTTATATACGCATATATTATGTATATTATATATATATATGCAGGTTCAGATAGCCAGGAAGATAAATCGCATCCTTAGGCTGCTTCTTCAGCTTGATAGTGGAGCACTACTCTCTTGTCGGAGTTGCCGTCTAGATCGGGTATGTGTCCTGATGTTATGGGTAGGGCGGAGGCCCTGTCCCTTCCGCAGCATGTCCAGTATGTCAGTAGAGGCTCATAGACGCTTATATTCAGTCAGACAGTGTGGCCCGCTCAGCACATGTTTGGGTTACATAGTTTTATCGGGTAGCCTTGTCGGCTTGTACCCCGGTTCAGTTTAGTGATGCGTGTATATATATATATCTTTTGAGGGCTGTGACCCTCCAGTTTATGACATCTATCAGTCAGCAGATCATGTTGTGAGTGCCCTCAGGTGACCCAGAATGAGCATGAGCAAATATATCATGTACGTTTAGTGGCATCTAAGAGGTCAACTTTTGGGTGTCCGTCATAGTCCTCCGGTTGGGCTGTGACAACTTTCCCATGGCGTTCATAGATCATGTCTTTGGATAGGTGGTACAAGGAGGTCTTTACTATTGCTTCTTAGATGGATATACGCTCTGATCGGATCAACATTGCCTTAGATGATCAAGAGAAGACGACTTTTACTTGTCCTTATGGGACATTTGCGTTCAGCCGAATACACTTTGGGTTGTGTAATGCACCTACCACTTTTCAGAGGTGCATGATGTCGATCTTTTCTAATATTGTAGAAGACTTCTTGGAAGTATTCATGGATGATTTCTCTATTGTGGGCTATTCGTTTGATAATTGTCTTGGCCATCTGGGTCAAGTGCTCAAAAGATGTGAGGAGACAAATCTCGTGCTAAATTGGGAGAAGTGCCACTTTATGGTGAAGGAAGGGATCGTCCTCAGCCATAAAATCTCTGAAAAGGGAATTGATGTCGATCAAGCGAAGATAGATGTGATTGCAAAACTTCCTCCACCCATCTCAGTCAAAGGTGTCTGAAGTTTATTGGGACATGATGGGTTCTAAGGTAGCTTGTCAAGATTTTCTCCAAGATTGCTAACCCGATGTGCAAGCTTCTTGAAAAAGAGGCTATGTTTGAGTTTGATGACAAGTGCCGAAAGGCGTTTGATGAACTAAAGGAGCGCCTTACTACTACTCCTATTATTGTTACTCCTTATTGGTCATTGCCTTTTGAATTGATATGTGATGCTAGTGGTTTCGCGATATGTGTGGTGCTTGGCTAGAGGCACAATAAAATTATGCACCCGATTTACTATGCTAGTATGACACTTAACGTGGCACAGATAAACTACACGGTGACTGAGCAAGAGCTTCTTGCTATAGTATATGCTTTTGAGAAGTTTTGGTCCTATTTGTTGTGGTCCAAGGTCGTGGTGTACACTGACCATCTTTTGCGTTGAGGTATCTGATAGAAAAGAAAGAAGCTAAGCCGCGACTAATTCGTTGGGTTCTTTTGTGACAAGAGTTTGATTTCGAGGTAAAAGATCGAAAGGGGCCTGAAAATCAGGTTGCTGACCATCTCTCTAGGCTTGAGGAAACTGGGGTGCCAGTAGAAGAACTTGATATTAAAAATGCATTTTCAGATGAGCAAGTGTTGGTAGTATCTATGCAAGTGGCACCTTGGTATGCGGATTTTGCTAATTACTTAGTGACTTGTATCATTCCTGACGAGGTCAAATCTTATCAAAAAATGAAGTTCTTGCGGGATGTTCTTCCGTACTATTGGGATGAACCATACTTATTCAGAACTTGCACTAATAACATTATTCGGTGTTGCGTTCCAGAGAGTGAGGTATTAGAGATTTTGAAGGCTTGCCACGACTCTCCAGTTGGGGGACATCATAGTGGTACGAGGACTGCTGCAGAGGTTCTCGAATGTGGTTACTATTGGCCTACATTTGATGGTGCGTTCCTATGATCAGTTCCATCGGCAGGGGAATATTGATAGGAGGTAAGAGATGCCTATGAACTTCGTAATGGAAGTTGAGGTGTTCGATGTTTGAGGGATTGATTTTATGGGGCCCTTTGTAAGCTCTGGAGGCATGAAGTACATCTTGGTGGCTGTTGACTATTTTTCTAATAACGAAGCCAATAGTGTCATGGAATTCTTGAAAAAGAACATATTTACTCGTTTTGGTACCCTAAGGGCGATAATCAGTGATGATGGTTCTCACTTTTGCAATAAAGCCTTTGCGGGATTGATAGAGAAGTATGGAATCAAGCATAGGGTGGCAACCCCTTATTATCCTCAGGCAAGCGGGCAAGTGGAAGTCTCTAATCGGAAGATAAATAGTATTTTAGCGAAAATGGTGAATGCAACAAAACTGATTGGGCCCGCAATCTCGATGATGCTTATGGGCTTACCGTACTGCCTTTAAGCCTCCAATTGGGACTTCGCCTTTCAAGCTAGTTTTTGGTAAAGCATATCACCTGCCAGTTGAACTTGAACATAAGGCCATGTGGGCCTTGAAGAAATTGAACATGAATTGGGAAGAAGCGACCAAGCTCAGGTTGTTTCAGCTCAACGAGATGGATGAGTTCCGCTATCAGGCCTATGAAAGTGCAGTGTTATACAAAGAGAGGATAAAGCAGTATCATGACAAGAAGATCCTGAAGCGGGAATTCTACAAGGGTGACCCTCTCCTACTATTTAAATCTAGATTGAAGCTGCTACCAGGCAAATTGAAATCACGGTGCACAGGTCCCTCTGAAGTGGTAAGTGTCTCACCCCATGGAGCAATTGAATTGAAGTCCGAAGATGGAACTCGAACATTTAAGGTGAACGAGCAGAGGGTGTAGCACTACCATGGTATGGTTTTGGGGGATAGCATTATTGACAAATATCGATTGAAGCACCTTGGAACGAACGCTGACTCGGCTAGTCCCGACCAAGAGTAGATTGGTAACACCGTCGTCTTTGCGACGTTAAATCAAGCGCTTCTTGGGAGGCAACCCAAGTTTAAATTGTTTTTAGGTTTTTTTAGTAGTAATTTTTTTTTTGTTTGTTTAATGGGTGTTGAGTGCGCAGGAACTAAAACTCGGTGTGACGACCCCGCTAGAGGCCATGACGAGTACCCAGTACTAACTTACCGAGCACCTCTGATCTAACATTCCTTTCTCACTACTAAGTGGGTCACACAGACAATTCATGAATATCTCACTCAAAATAGCTATCAATAGTTATACCCGCAATCATATGTCGATAAGCTAAACCAAAATGTTATACAACAACAGGGACGGACAAAGTTATGAAACATCTATCCACATACGTCTGTCTACGAGCCTCTAAATAAGATACATAATCCACAAGGACGGGGCAGGATTTCACCATGCCGGTATATACACGAAGTAGTGCCCAGATAAGGCGCGCTCGGAACAACTAGAGCGCGCTCGAAGGCGGATGGAGCTCACACAGGATCGAGGCGTTAACACCGCACAGGTAGGCATGAACACAGCATCCATAAAAGAAAGGACATTAGTACGAACAAAGTACTGAGTATGTAAGGCAGGTATAACAATATATAAAGAAGCATAGAAAACATAAGAAAAGAGTATCACTGCAACTACTTTCCCTTTAGGGCGGAACCATGCATGCTCGTCTTTACCTCTTAAACACATTACCAATTCATGTATAAACTGTCTGAATCAAATAACATCATTAGCCAGCTTCCGGGCCTCCCGCATCCGGAGTAATCATCTCACGCCGCCCACTAGTGGTGCTGCCCGTGCCATTTGGACACGGTCATTATCCATAAGCCGCCCACTATGCCCATCATAATGGTGCTGCCCGCCGTATAAGTACGGTGTAATCATACATAAGCCGCCCACTACGCCCACCGTAGTGGTGCTGCCCGGCCTTATAGTGTAATCATCATCACATAAGCATGCATAAGAGCCCAATCAAAAGCCATGACTCTATCGGAGTGACGTAAGGTTGGTAACCTCCGATTGTATTATGGAATAATCATGATCGTCATGTCTCACCTTGAAGGAACTAGCATCATGAGATGAGACTATCAATGAAGAATAACATCAAGGGAAAACATAGATTAAGATCATAAATCTCATAAGCGTCACTTCATCCCCTTTAGAATCTTTAGAAATAAAGTCATTACCAATGGGAAAACTTGTGAATCAAGAAATAGCTCATCATGCTCATTTCATATTCACATTGAAACCATAAGCTTAGAACCTTTAAACATGAAATCATCATCGTCACCATAATCATCATAGGAAACATCTTTTCTTTGGTATCATAAGAAACTTATTAGGAGTCATGAACGTCTAACTTTTAGAGGTAGGAAGAGGATAAAAGTATATGTGGAATCACACATAGGAATCATGAATCTCTAACTTTGAGTATAAGGCCATTATGAAAAATATCTCATCTCTAGTAGCTTAGGAAGCTTTTAGGGATCATAAGCTTCAAACCTTTGGAAGCAAGAAGGTTATGGAGCACATATGGAATCACAATACAAGAATCATGCCTTTGAAAGAAAGAGACGAGCCTTAACATACATGTTCGACCTCCTATTAGTTACGCTTATCCGCCCGAGCTCGTAAATCTACATTCGAGAGGATTTACACTAACGTTAGACTCATGTTATATACTTATGCTAGGTTTTTCAAATCAAACTATTCTATATCATGCCGAAAATCGGGCAGCATCTCCCCTGTTTATATGACTAGCCCGAAGTCTCAATTCAGCAACAAACAATAACAACAACAATACCAACATCAATCATAATATTCTCAACACCACAATACTTCATAAACCTCCCATATGGTGTTTATCCCATATTTCCACCAACCAAAATTATTTTATAACTATTCAACGGCTCTATCTCCGTACATAAATCAAAATTAACATTAATAATAAGATATTCATACCTTCCTCTCAATAATATTGCTATATCTTCACTTCTCCACCATAGACTTAAGCACAATGCGTCACTATATGATTTTGTAGTCGCGACTATACGTGGTCTAGATTGGAATTTAGGAATTATACCTGGTTTAGGCTGAAAAGTCAGTGTTGGGAGTTGGGAGGAAGTCTCCAGATTTTTGGAGAATGTTTGGGGGCTGAATGATGGAAATAAAAGAGGTGCCCCCCTTTTTATAATCGGTCCAGGTTCTGCCTGGACCAACTTAAATCTTACTCAGCGCGTTCGTGCCTCCACGTGGCGCGTTTGCGCTGAGTTGCAGGGTCTTGCCCTGCGCGTTCGCGCCACCTTCTGGCGCGTTCGCGCAGGGTTAATTTCCTGCCCTGACAGCCGATCTTAAAACGCGCATAACGTGTGATCCCGATATCGTATGAGGGCCCACGACCTATGGTTGGAAAGCTATTTCAATTATCTACAACTTTAATTTAGGGTGTGTTTCCAAAATCCAAACTTATAATAGTGTTTTGGCCTCTTCAAGTCAGATCGTTTGAAAACATCTCCTTAAATTATCCTTTTGGAGGGCGTATGCCCATATTTGGCCTAAGGGTCCTTCTTAAGACTTGTTCAACTTCCCTTGTACTATTTATATTACTTTTCATATGCCCTTTATAAAACTCCAGCATATGGACCCCACCTTAACTCTCTGATTTTCTTGTCCTCCGACCCTTCCATGACTTATTATATGGACTTAACCCTGATAATCATAGGATGAACATATATAACCTCGTACATCCTTAACTATAACCCCGCGTTCGCAACAGCACGACTACCACCTAGCGAATCTCAATGTGCCAAGCTGCGAGGTGTAACACTTGAAAAATCAGAAAATTAACACCAGAGCACAAAGACAGGCCGTCGACATGTCGACGGACCGTCAATGTACAATGACGGTATGCAGAGTTAGTAATCTGAGAGTTAGCAACTACTACTCTACAGGTAAGCAAGTCAACGAGTAAGTCGATGGCCAATCGACACGTCGACGACACCGTCGATATGCAAAAACGGTCCGTCTTTTTACTAGTCAACTGGGGAGAGTTTTTAGGTCGTAAAGATACACTGACAAGCCGTTGACATGTCAACGGCTCGTCCAAAAAATTGAAAAAAAAAATAGAAAAGTCACAATTTTAAAGTAACGGGCAGAGGTTCATTTTGTTCAAAATTCCCCACATACCGCCTTTCACTCTCCCTCAAACTCTCCTATCTCCTTAATTCCCTCCATAACTCCACACTAATTCCTCCACATTCCTTTACCCATTAAAACTCCCAAAACCCTCTAATCCCAACCACAACTGAAAATCCACCACCATCTGCCCTAATTTACGAATTTTTCTTTCATTTTTTCTTCTAGTTTTTTTCTCAAAGGTCTGCTAATTCTCTCATAATCATGTATGGCACCACCTAAGTTGATAACAACCTAAGGGGGTAGCTTAAGGCAAACTCAAAGAACAACGGGTTGAAGTAGTCCCAGTGGCGAACCCACACTTAGAGACGAACGCTCGGATGATGAGCTTGAGGTTATGCTCGAGAGGAAGAATAGGGCTGTCGTTCCCCTTTGGAATAGGCAAGTCACTGTACCGACTCCTACACCACCCAGTTCCTCCCAGTCTAGCAAGGAGGGATCATGTACATCTGGGTTCAGTGATGGATCCGAGGATGAGGGTTCGAAGGCTGCTTCTGGAGATGCCTCACCTACCTCGTAGCCACAGTCTCACGGGGATCTTTGCTCAGTCCTCCCAAGCACCTTTTAGATCCCAGACCCGTCAGAGCTCACAGCCAGGTGATGATGGTGATGATGATGATGATGTCGCTAGGGCTCGGGAAATCAGAAGCAAGAGGCTTGAGGACCGTTTTTCTATTGAGAGTGCTTGGGAACTGTATGAGTATGGCATTGAATTAAAAAATGACGGCAGCCAGCATGAAAATCACACCATAAATGAAAAACGGCGGATCAGTTTCGAGGGGCTCGAGATATTACCCAAGTCCAGAGAGCTCATTCGCCATTATCAGCTAGAGTTTATACAGGAGCTGCTTGGGGATTATTGTCCGATTTTGGTGCATGATGTATATGCTGCATATGGGCCGCGATAAAGAAAGTTAGAAAGAGGCGCCAGAAACTGCGGGAGTTAGAGCCGTTGGGTGAAGTTCTGATCAGAGGGGCGAGTGTTGATATATCTGCCCAGGCCATCAACAAATTATACTTCTACAATAATTACACCTCCCTGAGGCAGACAATTGAATTGGAAGACAAGTTGCTGAGACGTAAGGAAAAGTCCTTCAGGGACTGAGTAGCCACAGTGGTAGGTTGTCCGAGCAAGAGGGCCAAGTGTACTAACTTGGCTAATCGGTTAGTGAAGAGATGGTTGACTTTGGAGGAAAAATTCTAGTGGAGCGTGGTGCAGTTGCGGCTTCTCCCCATTCAGGCCGATAATGCACTTATGGCTGACAGGCAGGTTTTTGTTGTTGCATTGATGTCTAGATATTCGATTGATTTCGGAGCATTGGCGAGTACCGAAATTCAGTTGAGGGCTTCCCATCCCAATACTTCACTGAAAAATCCATGCCTGATTACAGAGCTCATTCGGAGGGCACGTGTGCACTTTATTCTTGACATCGATCACCGGATTACAACTTCGTCGACTTATTCTGTAGAAAAGAGCAAGAAAGAGGTCGTTGATGATGGCCAGGGAGAAGAGGATGGGTTCCCAGTGGCACTTGGAGAGGTGCCCATACCTCAGGAGTTGATTCATCCAGGGGCGCGAGTTGCTACTACTGCTGAGAGTTACTCGCGCTCGACCTACACGAGAGATCTGTCCGGATGGCGGATTACGAGACTCCGGCTATTGATGCATTGATGGTTCCATTGAGACTCGGGCTAAATTCTTGAGCCACGGGGTCGGCTCCTCGGCCCACGAGACTAGCTTCACGGACGAGCGGGTCATTGCATAGTCTCGAGGTACGACGAAGTTGATCCTTATGCGTTCTCGATGGAGAACTTCAAAAAATTTACAAAAAAGGCGGTTACAGCGGATCAGCAGTCGAAGGTCATAGTGGCCCAGCTCGATGATTTTATGAGACAGCGAGTGGGTGAGATTGTAGAGCCTGTGAGGTCAACCTTTGTCAGCTCGACTGGATGGGTTTGAGATTAGATTGAAAACATTGGAGATGGCCCCGCCGGCTTCCTTTGATGCTTTGAGGGCGAGTTGGGCCGGCTTAAGGATGATGTTTTGTTGTTGAAGGCTCGTGACCCGAGCCTACTAGCAGCACCACCATCTGCTATGGCAGATATTAAGGAGGAGCTTCCAGTAGTGTAGTTAGGTGCGCCTACAGCAGCAGGTGGTCGGGGGATGAGAAAGAGATTGGCTCTTGATAAGGAAGAGGTGGTAGAGGACGTGAGAGAGAGTACTCAGCCGAGGGGTTCGAGTCTAGAGGAGCAAGACGGCGAGAGGCCATTCGGGAAGATCTCTTGTGGAGAATCTCCCTTTTGGGACCACGGGAGCCCTTGAGCGGTGCTCCCGATTGGCGTCATTACCCGCCCGCCGTATTCTGGTGTCGGCGGTACTCGTGCTACTATTGATGCGCTACATGATCTTTGCTACGAATCTTTGCCATGCTACGATGCTATTGCTGGTGCGGTTGCACCACTTGATGCCTAGCAGACCTATGAGTCGCGAGAGGAGCAGCGCACCTATGAGCCATAGGTATTCCTACTCCCTTGTTTTAGTTTTACCACATTAGGGACATTGCAGACTTTTTCAGTTAGGGGTGGGAGTATTTGATTTGTTGATATTGTATATAAGTGTTTAGGACCCCCTCGACTTTTCTTTGCCATGGTTCTTTTCCTGAGGGGTTTATTTTTTGTTGAACCTGGAATGTGTAGGTCGTGTTTAGATAAAATAGAGTAATTTTGACTTATGTGGTGGTGGTTTGATTAACTTAGGGTTGTCTTGTTTTGATTTGAGAAAAAAGTAATCCCCTCCGATTTTTTTTGGAAACTTGGACTTGGTTGTTTAATTGACATGCATGCGTCTTTGTGTGACATTTAGATTATTGAGTTACCTTGTGTGCGGAATTATAGCGGGGAGACTAGTGTGTTGACAATTCTAATGCCATGTGTTGTGAGGTTTTGCAGATATATTCTCTAGTTGTGTATGTAATCTAGAACTTGCCTGGTTAGTCGTGCCTGCATTCTGAAGATAAGTGAAGCTATGAAATGATCTTAGGCCTTGTTTGTGGTAAGAACCCCTTATTAGCCTAAATATAAGCCTACTCGTAGATTAATATACCTTGTTAGCCATTTTGAGCCTTAAAACCTATTCTTTGACTAGCCGTAATAAGCTGATACCCATTCTGAATATCCTTCTCTTTGCATCTGGTCCCTCCTTAGCACTAAAATAATAAGATTGAGGCTAAAAGCCTAAGTTGGGGGTGATAGGTGGAATAAGGGGAACATGCGGCGTAAGCCTACAGTGGAGTAGAAGTGAATTGCCTAGTTAAAAGACATCGGTCTGTTAAGTGTAGAGAAAGAAAGAAAAAATCATAAAAAGACACAGGGAAAGAAAAAAAATATAGAAGTAGAATAGCAATAAAACCACACCGAGGCAATGAAACGAAAAAAGGGAAGAAAACAAAAGGCGAAAAGGGTAAAAGAAAAGAATAAGATATAGTGTTCAAGGAGGGAGAGTCACAGTTATCCAAATATCCATCCTACCTATCCCCGATCCTACATTACAACCCTGAAAAAGTCCTAGTGTGATCACAGCTAAACTGTTCAAAGTCGAGGGCACTGAAAATAAGGGCAAGCTTATGGTATTTGCACGCTTAGCTAGAGAATTTCTTTGTGAGTGTGAGTATTTCTCTTCTCCTTTGTCTTTTGTCCCATTCTATGTGTACATATATGTTGGGAAATTCTTTGGTCTTTATGAGGGCATGAGAATTTGTTAAGTGACTGGTTTCCCGTAAGTCTTGATTCGTGTGCACTATGGTTTCTGTGATAACTAGATGTCATAAATTGAAGCCTCATTATTAGTTGCAACGAGTCCTTGATTGGTTTTGTCTTTATTGGGGGGAGAGTCGTTATGATACACATGATATGCCGGAAGTTAATTGCCACAACCACTGTAGATAGTTTTACTTTGTAATACCGAGACATTTATAGATTGAGTCTGTTAGTTGACTTGCTTAAGGACAAGCAAAGACATTAAGTTGGGGGTGTTGATGTGCCATGAAATTATGGCACATCTAATGCTTTTTTACTCTAAGTTTTACTTGTTTTCAAGTAAGTTTGTGCTAGTTTGATGTGTTTTGTGTGGTGTGCAAGTATTTCCAAGTTAGAATGCTCGGCAAGCAAAAAACGAGGAGATCGAGTGATCTATACTGATATGCATTAAGGACGGACCATCAACATGCTCGACGGTTCGTCGAGTTGCCTCGTCGATCAACTTCCTGCGGTGTGAAAAAGTCATCAGACCGTCGACTTGCATCGTCGACATGATCGACGGTCCGTCGAAGTGCCTCAACGATGGAAGTCCTGCGAATTGAAAAATTGTCATCAGATCGTCGTCATGCATGTCGACAAGTCGACAACCGTCGAAGCGCAACGACGACCCGTCAAAGTGCAAGCTGAGCTGGAACAGGACTGGGATTGATTATTCTGAGTTTAACTTGTATAAATACCTGTTTAGGTTTAATTTTTCAGACATCTGGAGTTTTAGACTTGTAGTAATTACTTTTGGATTGTTATTACTTTTGAAGACTTTCCAGAAAATACATTCGTTTACTTTTAAGTTTTATTCGTAAGTTCATTACAAAATTCAATTATGCAATCTTCAATCTTTTATTGTTTTCTTGTTGCCATGAGTAGCTAAACATCTTTACTAAGGTTGTGAACCCAAGGATGGATGTTGTGTGATTGGGAATTGTGAATGATATACGCATAATGAATTGTTAGGGCTTATTTGTTCTTCGTTTTCATCATATAGGTAGTGGTTGCAAATATTAGCTAACGCCATAAACTTTAGTTTGTTTGGGAAAATAACTAGGGCTATGTAAGAACAAATAACAAGAACTCAAGGCTTTAAACCTTGTTTAATAAATTCACTTAGGAATAAGAGGAATTTGCTTGGCTTAATTAATCCTTCCTCATGCATACTTTCTTATCTTTGGAAAAAGCATAGAAAGAAATAACCTTTTCATATTGGGAAATAGTCTAGATTCACATAGAAGTTAACTGCATCCATACAAACGATCCATTAGAAGTATATCAAGATCAAAACCCATGATCATACACTTTATTTGACGGGGACACAACCTTGGTTCTTTTTACCCGTATATTTACAACTTTAAATTCCTAGTCACTATAAATTAGTCCACAAACCAAAACAACTATAAAACCATTTTTCTGGAATACCCCAGGACCGCGAGATTAGTATAATACTTATTTAGTAAACTTTTCACACCATATTCTCTGTGGGATTTGACCCCAACCTCGTTGGGTTACTAAATTTGACATTGTCCGCTTTACGCTATTAAAAGTGTAAATTTGAGTGTATCACAGACCTATGCGCGAACTCTTCAATGGTAATGCTACCAAGGTAAATGCTCTTGAATTCATTCTTCGCCGCTTTATATCCACCATCCGTCACCCTTAGACGCACAAGAAACTTAGTGAATATGTGCCAAATACAATATTTGTGAACTGTGTTTTCAAACACCACACTAACACCTACCTTAATGCTTTCACATTGGTCAGTCAAGATAGCCTTTAGAGCAACATTATTCATGGCTTTTTTCCATTTCTTTGAAAATAATCTTGTATTGTTCAGCGTCCTCACTTGTAAGAAGAGCACATCCAAAAAGAATAGACTTGCCGTGATGATTAATACCAACAAAAGAAGCAAATGGCATGTTATACATATTCACAAGATAAGTTGTAACGAAGCATATATTACGTCACCGAACTCCTCATATGCATATTTATAGTGTGAGTGAACCCATACGACGCGCTGAATCCTACCAGCACCATTCATATCCATAGAGTTGTAAAATTTACTATTCTTTGTCTGCATGTCACTAAAGAACTGGCATAAAGTGTTTGCATCACCTCCTAGCATTTGCAACCTCCTTTGTTGTTCAATATAATTTCTACAGCCTTTTGTGGTACAACCCATATTTTCTGGCCCACCAGATTGAACCTCTAAAAGTCTCACGCTCTTGCAAGGTCTTAAGCCAGCTCTGTCATTAGCTTCAAGAATCCTCTTCATAGATTTACCAATATAGCTGTGTCCAGCCATCTGCCGCGACAGGCTAGAGTCCAATTTATGATTATGGTCTCTACACACCTTAGTGACCATCATTAACTCTTGCCTCGCATCCAATCCTCTTAGTGTGTTTTTGATTAGTTGGTTTTCTAGACTTGTCACAAATAAAAAGAGCATAATTCTTAGAAAGAGTTCTTTTCAACACACAAAAGCCTCTCATTTTCGCATGCCTTTTATAGAAACGAACCACCGATTCAGCAGATTTAAAAAACATACCTGTCATTGGACCTGCTAATATTTGCTCATCAGAGTACACTTCCCCCGATTCTCCACTATAAGCAGAAGTCTCTTCAGCTTGTCCATCCGTATGTGTATCTTCCCCGCCATTGTGACTCTCAACTGAATCATTGAACTCATTATCTTCATTCATCAAGATATTTTCCGACATCAACCCTAGAGACTTGTATAATCCAGTCCTAATATGATCATCGTTGAGGTTCATTTTTTTAAGTAAGAACACAAACTTAATTACAATAGATAGATTATATGGCGGCTGAGTTTGTGTGATGAGGTGAGGAGATCTATAGGTCAAGTGAATAAATGGAGGGAAAATATAGAGTATAAAATACGTATATTGACAAGTATATTGGGCAGAAAATGAATGTATAATACACGTATAGGAAAAATAAAACATTAATAAGTACGTATAGGAAAAATAAAACATTAATAAGTACGTATAGGAAAAATAAATAAATAAAAATTTAAATCAACAAGACAACCTCGATCAGTCCACTTTGCTGCGTGCTTAAGAAGCTTAGTTAAGCTTAACAGCCGTTTGCTTAGTTAAGGGTTAACCACGTTTGGTTAATTAAGTTTTGCTATTAAGGGCGTCTCTGTCATTTCACATTTTCTGCCCAAATTCTGCCCACGATTTTCTGTCCGACTAGCATCGTCCTAATATTAATTACTCATTTCCAAATCATTTGCCAAGTTTATTAAGACTATACACCAATTAATATAAGTATTATCATAAAATATGTACTTCATTTATTTATTCTTAAAGCACGTGCAAAGTCAACAATGGACAAGTAAAAGTAAATGGAGGGAGTAACTAGCATTAAACATATTCTACTTTTGAAATTATGAGTGCAACATTTAATATTCTGAAATGTTAGAAATTTTTCATATAAAGAGATAACTGTATTCGCATGTCAAAACTTATTGAGTTCAATTGGATCCGTGGAATATGAACGAGGTCCACCTATGGGTTTAAATGGTATTTTGACAGTTTAATTGCGTAGTAAATATTTGTTAATTAAATAGTTTGATCTATATATAATATAAAGGTAGGCATTAAGGGAGTGATGTGGCACCTCTCTACAGCCATCATTCCTATTTATCTTTTTTCTCATTTTTTTGAAATTTTCTCTAATTTTTATTTACTTAATTGTACAAAAAATAAATGTGTCAATTACTACTCCTCTATTCATTCTTATTCTTTAGTGTTTATACTTAAATGACTCAAAATTACTACTCCACTAATTTCTATTCTTTATTATAAAAGAAATTAAAAGTTTCAACATTTATTACTCACCTTAGTCTCCTTTATTTTTGGCATTTTTTTCCATTTTTCTACTTCATTCTATTAAACACATTATTACGGGAAAACAAAATCTGATCATCTTTCTTTCCTTAACATGTAGCTAGAGGCTATACGGTAGTACTTAATACCTTTTTCCGTTATCTTTTTGTCTTCTTTATTTGTTTTTTTTTCTCCTTTATTTGTTTTCAAATTTTCACTTCCATAACTTATACCAATTAAACTTCTACTCTTAATAGTGTCATTAACTTCATGATTTTAAAGTTTTCATATTCATAACCCCCAACTATTTAGTTTTCAAATTTAAGATACCTTATGGTGTTCCTCAAATTTTCCCTATATAAATTTACAATTTTTATTTTCATGAAACCACTATCCAATGTTATTATTTTCATTCCATATTGAAGTAGTAATATTCTCATAATATTATTGTACTGTCAGATTTATGCTTTACCTTGACTCGATGAAGGAGGCTCTTTAATAATGATCAGTTTGCGGGGAGGAGATGTAGTAAAGAGCTCAAAAAGTGTGCATTAATTATGTATTTCTTTTTTAGCTACTTCTTATTATTAAGGTCCTAAGAAGAGTGTGTGTTGTATTTTTTCTTTCTATTTACTTTCTCGGAAACCTCTTTAGTTTAAGTTTTTATGAATTTTGAGTTTGACAAGTCTGTATATTCGTTTAGGCTCAAAATTATTTTTTTGTAACTTTGTCTAGAATCTGCTAACTATTAACGATGGTTAAAAAAATACTAATAATTGCTTAAAAGGAATATATATTAAATATTGAAATACGCCCTTCTTTAGGTGTTTCTTATGGTATAAAGAACCATTTACACTTTCTTTAAAGATTTGTTCATTTTTTTCTACTTTCAAAAAATTAGCAAAAGAATTGACAGAGTCCATATAACTTAATAAACTGAAATTCATCATTTATAAGAATATCAGCAATATCTTCAGATAAATTCTTGATCACAGTTGAGGTCAAGATGAAATGAACCGGCGACAATCCCAATCTACAAAAGATAAATGAAAAATAATTCTAAATGTTCTTGTTGAAAAGAAATTTATTATAAATTACCTAAAACGTAAGTTTTTTTCTTTTGTTTTTTCCAACTATTTGCTCTCTCTCTTTTTGGAGATGTAGTTTTCTTTATTTGTAAGACGAGCAACTGCAATATTGAAATAGCAATAAATTTTGATGTCTTAGAGTAAGAAATAGAAATTTGTAAGCATGAAAAAAATAATATTTTTTTCTTAGTTTTTTAGAGTAACGGTAGGACAGAGGAAGGAAAAGAAATTAAAAAACGTAGAACAAAGTAATAAACGAAGAGAAAACAAATTTTGTAATAGAGGATAGAGACAAAATTAGCAAGAGGAATTTATTTATATGATGATGAAATATGAGAGAAAAACAAGGACAATGAAAGGACAAAATATATCTAAAAAAATGAAATAGATACTTATCTTTTTTACCTTCTATTTAGTTTCATCACTTTTCGTTTCCTTTTTCTTTTACTTCAGATTCATCGAAAAAAACTGTTTAATGAAAGCAACAAAATAAAATCAAATCCTTAAATATATGAATTCGAAATATATTAAATTAAGAAAATTGTGTATTAACCTTATAATATATATATATATATATATATATATATATATGAAAATTTTCTTAATAAATTCCATTTTAAAGAATAATTGACAATAAAAATGTAATAATTCATATAAGCTCCAATTCTACTAAAATGTCTATATTGTAATTTTATCATTTTTTTTATTTTTATGGTTGAATTTTTTTGTTTGTTCTATCTCGATTAAATTTACAGAAGAATTATTTCTAAATTTACTGGGAGTTCCCTAACCGCGCGAAGCGCGGCAAGTTCCCTAGTTTTATGTAATATGTCACTTTCAAGACTTCATTATCAACGTTTGAGTATTTGAGCTGCAATAAATCTTGGTGACGGAGGTTTATTTTGTGATTAGTATTATTCATTTATTTATTCAATTATGTAAAGTGATGCTCCTACCTGATGGGACTTCTAGGAGATTCTACCTATCATGGGCCCTCATTGCCTCACAACAGTGTGAGTTTAATCTCTTTTGTTATGTAAATAAGCAAACATGGCCAACAAAAGCAATAAGTTTCTTTTTGGCATGTGAAAAGTTGTCTATGAAATTAGATACGGGAAATGAGGCATGGGGTCATATCTTCCTCTTGTTGGTATTATAATAACCGAATTTGGCATCATATTTTTAACACTAACCTCTTTAAACCAAATGTTAAATAAGAAGATGGTTGCTTTTGTCCAAAGAAAAAGGGATTATTAACGCGTCGGATTAGATTAATTACTAATTAACCCAATTTAATGGAATGACAATGTGGAGATGATTAATCATCTTTCAACGAATATAGAAAGATTGGACAATGTCATCATACTACGAAGATTTTGTATGGTGTAAGTCACCTGTCATTTGCTATGGTGATTTCCTTTTTCACGTAAATGGAAAAATTGAAAAATAAAAACAAGGTCCACAACTATACCTTTATTACATTACTTCACTAGATAACCAAATTAATTACTTTAGGACATTATGGTGTGACATCACATATATTGGGATAAGATCTTGCTTATAGATGTTAACTATGATGACTAACAGCTAACAAGAATAAAACGAGATTAGATTTGTCACGCCCCAAATCTGCAGAGGCGTAACCGGCACCCGATGCCACACTCGGCCCGAGTGAACTACTCTGAACCTGTAATTCTAGAGGGGTAACCCTCAACTTAGGCCGACTTGGCCTACCTACAAACAGACAAAACCAGCAAGGCCGACAAGGCCACATTCAGTAACGTAAATAAAGACTGGCTATTACATACGAAAGGGCGCACACACAAAAACACACACACACACACACACACACACACACACACACACACACACATATATATATATATATATATATATAAAACTGAGCGAGCCGACAAGGCTGATATGAACGTACACATCCAACAGTATCAAAATAGAGATATACAAAGGGCCGACAAGGCCACAATACTGACATACTATATACAGGACTCGTCCACAAGCCTCTAAGGAAAGCATAACTGTATCTTGGTCAAGACAGGGCCCCGGCCTACCCATCATGTCTATATACCCAAAAACAAGACTCCAGAACTAGACCTGGCAACTCCGGATGTGTGGAACTCACCAATCAACTGATGTCTGGTCCCGCCTACTGGCGAGGTCTATTTATCTATCCGTTAGCACCTGCATGCATGAATGCAGCGCCCCCGGCAAAAGAGACGTCAGTAAAAAATAATATTCGGAGTATGTAAGGCAATAGAATAATTGAAACTGAAAGCATAATAATATGGAGGCTAATGAATGCCCTGAAATAATCACCTGATCTGTCACATGTCAATGCAATAGTATAACAACAACATATATCTCACTTACTAAGTGGCCAGGCAACTTTAAAATCTCACTGACCGTAAGGCCAGGCAATAATGTCTCACTGACCCGTCGACCAAGAAAATAATGTCTCACTGACCAAACGGCCAGGTAATACTGTGTGTAACGACCTGTTTGGTCGTTATAGTGGTTTTGACCCATTTACCCCCATTGACCCTTCCCCGAGCCCTATTAGTACAATTTTGACCCGTGGAGATGGGTAGCACGATTCTCGAGGTAGCTGGCCGAGTTTTATGATGACTTATGCGAAATAGAGCCTAAAAGTGAAAAAAGGCTGACTAATAGTTAACTCTTGGGTAAATAGATCTTTTTCAAAAATGTCGATTCCGAGAGGTCTGCATGGTCAATTATGACTTGTTGTGATGTTCAGGTTGTTTTTTGAGGCACTCAGGAGCGTTTTGGGTTATTGGTTGGAAAGTTGGTCTTTGACTATTAGGTGTCGACCCGGTCAAATAGACCTACGTTGGGAATTTTGAGACCCCGAATGAGTCTGTAGCGCGTTTTTATGTTTGGTTGCATGTCTGGTTTGTATCTTGGAGGTCTCGAGTGATTGTCGGGTTTTAGGAATGAGTTGCTGAAAAACCAGCATTTTCTGGTGCCTGATGACTGCTGTGACGGCACTTCGTGCGCTGTAGCGAACCCACCTCGGCGACGCCTGGTCCGCTATGCCGTGTTGGAGTGGATTCGTAGTAATCCGCTACAGCGGACAGGGCTCTGCTGTAGCGGATAGGCTGTGGTGAAGGGTGAGCTGCAGGAGCGATCCCGCTATAGCGGACCCTCTACCACTGCGGCGAGTGACGTAGACGTAATCCTATTTAATGCTAAGTAAAACCCTTCATTTCCGATTCCCACAGTTATTGTTTCTAAGTGTCTTTAAGGCGAATTGAAGAGGTTCTAAGTAGATTTCTCTTGAGGGTAAGTTCTCTAACATTGATTTCATTCGTTTACCTTTCTTAAGCATAATCCATGATAGAAAATCTATAGAAACTTAAGGAAGAAGATGGGTTTTGACACTTACTTTATTATTTGATATTTAGTCTTTTAATATGAGATTTGTTGATAAATTTGACTAATCTAAGCATGGAATTTGATGAATTAGTGACCAATAGGCTTGAATCTTCTATTATAGTTGATGAATTGAAAGATTGAAAGTTAGGGTTTATACCCAAATTAGGGGTTTTGACTTGAATGATGAAATTCACCTATTCTTGAGTTAATTTAGCAATTGAGGAGTAGAATTGAACTTCTAGAACATTAGGTTACCAATTCCACCTTTGAAATACCCGTTTTACCCTTGGGGGCTCGCTTTCCCCTTTTTTCATAGTTATTTTTTATTCAAATGATAGTATAGCCATATGGGTATCGTTGTTCCTTATTTCTAACTTAGAATTCGATAATGGATAGACTTTGAGTACTTGGAGGCTCTCTAGAAAGGCAAGGTAAAGGCTTGATTGTTTGTGGCTCCACCTTGACAGCCAGGTAGGTCACGGCTTACCTTCTGGTTAGATTCGGTAAGCCAAACGTATGTAGAGTTAGTGATTGTCGGAGAAATCATGTTACTCCTTCGGGTATGAAGTAGGGATGGTTTACTTAGGTTTGGTATTGTTGATTGATTTGCGGGCTTGTCGGCTCTTTGTGATTAATTGGCTCATCGCCATGTGTGTGATGTTGGACTTGTACTTAATTGTCATATTGTGATTATGATACGGTTTTCTCTCTCTTTTCTTGACTTTATCATGGATAGAGGAAAGGACTTGACTTGATATTGATATTGTTATATGTGTCCATGGGTGGCCCGATTTGGATTTATTTAATACAATTCATATTGTTATTTTGCATTGCATTCATCCTCATTTCCATGTTACATTGATATTACCTGTGATTGGTGTTAATAATGATAAGTGGGAAGGAAACATCCGTGATTCTTGGAACATATTTGATAGCGTAGCCATCTCTGGGCTATGTGCGGAATAGCTAGCGGTGTGGTTGGTGTTGTGGAGTCATATCTGGGCTGTGTGCGAAGTGATTGGTACATGGAATTCGCGGGTCCCCCATCAGTCATGACTCTCGAGAAGTGGAGGTATTCCATCCGTAGCATATGTGTACGGAGACTACATTTGGCCAGTGCATTGCATATCATCACATTTCACTTGCATTGCATTTCTTATCATTGTATGGTACATTTCCTCTTGATTCCTTGGTTGATGATACATTTGAGTTACTGCGTAAGGTGTTTACTTAGAAACATGATGGACTCGAGGATTGAAGACTTTCACCTAGGCTGTGACTTGATACTTCTATACTTGAGTTATTGTTCTTTCACTGTGTTCTGTTTGTACCTGATTGTGAGCATGTCTATTCTTCAGTTTCTTCCTTTATATATGTTAGCTAAATGTTGTCTGCCTATGATACCTACCAGTACATAGTGTTTGTACTGATACTACATTACTGCATTCTTTTCTGAGTGCAGAGTACGTTTCAGGATCCACCTCCAGTCCTCGTGACTGATTCCCGAGGCCATGCTTGCGAGTATCTAGGATGAGCATCTGAAGAGCCGCTGCCCGGAGACTCATCTATCCTGTCTTTATGTTCTTCCATTCGGACAGCTATTTATTTGATTTTCAGACTTGTATAGTTAGACCTTTACGTAGTTGCTCTTATACGAGTCAGACCAGTTCGTTGGGGATTATATTTGTATTCTGCACTTATGTTATTTATGATTTAGGCTTCTATTTAATCTGTTCTATTTACTTTATTATTGTTGGATTAACGATTAAAGGATGGGTTCGCCTACCAAAGTGGAAAATGGTAGGTGCCCGCACGACTAGTGATTTGGATCGTGACACGGTCTCACTAACCAAGCGACCAGACTAAAGAAAATATATGTATATAATGTTGTATATCGTGTATATTCTGGAAGGTAATAAGGCTATAACATGTCTCCTTTATATCTATATAGCATCAAGGACATAGGGAGGGGCTATGGGCCCTTAGGAGGTATAATATGACACTCAGAAGCTGTACAACAATGGGACAAGCTTTACTAGACAAATCTCTAATCGAAGGTTGGTTACATTCCTACTATTTATGGAATCATGCCAGAGAAAGAAAGAACAATCTTTACATACCTCAAGTTTCTAATACGATCCAACAACGAACTCATTATAGTTAGTACGGCAATCCTATGATAAAGGAATGCGTATCGAACTTAGACGACACTAGTAAATCACGTATATCAGACGATAGCTCAGTTCGTAAAATGAAACGGGCAGCATTTCCCCATTCTATAACAATACAACTCAATCAGCAGCCAACAACAACAACAACAACAACAACAATAACCTCATTGAAGTCTTTCTAAACTCAAACTATCAATATACAAGAGTATACACCAAGGCAGCCCAATGTATGCTTCATGTACGATACTTCTACTCTTCTTCTTTTCATGTTTATATAGAAAAACCATAACAACACAATCACGACATCAACTACTATCCATTTACAATAGAGTTCCATTAATAACACATCAATAACATGACCCAAAATAGCCTATAACTCGACATAATTTCTAGCACAAGTTTGAGCTTTCCCTCTATAAAATCCCATGTCTAACTAGTTGATTAAAGTCTAACAAACTTAGTAACTTGAGGATATAATGAATTCTTACCTCGAGAGCTCAAGAACTCTTTGATTCCAAGACTACTTCACTATGAAGTATCCTCCAAATCCACCACAAGAAGAGAAACTAGAATCCGACAAGTAATTCGAGACTTCTGACACTTGAATCACAGTCTTGATCCTTGAGTTACATTAGGTTCACCTAGTATATGTTGGAGAGGGTTTTTGAGAGTGTCTAGGATCTGTTGATGGAAATAAATGAGATAAAATGAGGTAGGATCGAATTTATACACTTATAAAACATTCCACCGCCTCTATTATACGGCTAATTATATGCCCCGTATAATTTTATACGGTCAGTATAATGGACCCTATAATGGTCACAAAATACTCCCCTCACTTTTACAATTATGCGGTGGGGGTTGATCCATTCTACGGGCCGTATAAATTTATACAGTCCGTAAAAATACCCTCCAACTCAACTTTCGTCGAAACGTATTCTCATCGATTCGTTAAACCTCTAATCATTTCAACACCTACTAAACATGAACTTAAACCCTTGTATACTCAAGATAGAAATGTCTAAACCCTTATAACCTGGAAGATAATCCCGCTCTCCAAGTCGATGACGACTAACTCACTGTGAAACTTAACGTATGAAAGTACGAGGTGTAACATCCTCCTCCCCTCAGAAACATTCGTACTCGAATGTTAAACTCTTAGAGGTCTATAGCAATCTCAACATAGTCTCCTCTGTAATAGTAGACTACCAACCTACCACACATGCCAACACAACACAATGTCACATAGGGCTACAACAATCAATAATAACAATGGCCCCACACGACCAATAGAAATAACTTTTAACATCGTACTCACTTGAAGTTTCTGGTGTCTCGGCCTGAACCTACTCTGAGATCGAAAATAAATGGGGGTATATAGATTTCATATCTTCCTAGGCTTCCCAAGTCATCTCCTCAACGTTCTTATTCCTCTAGGGTACCTTTACTGAGGCTACGTCTTTGGTCCGTAACCTACGAACCTGGCGGTCTAGAATAGCAAGATGAATTTCCTCATATGATAACTGCTCTGTAACGTGGACATCGTCTACTGGTATGACCCGAGAGGGATCTCCAATACATTTATGAAGCATGTATACATGGAAAATCGGATGCACTGAATCCAAGTCTGAAGGAAAGTCTAACTTATAGGCAACCTCGCCTACTCTACGAATAATCTTATAAGGTCTGATGTATCTAGGGATTAGCTTTCCCTTCTTACCGAACGTCATAATGGCTTTCATCGGTGATACCTTCAAGAATACCCAGTCGTCAACCTGAAACTCTAAGTCTCGCTATCAAATATCTACACAAGACTTCTGATGACTCTGAGCTGCTAATAATCTCTCCTGAATGAGCCTAACTTTCTCAACTACCTGTTGGACTAAGTTAAGTCCTAATAACCTGAATTATCCGACCTCAAACAATCCATTAGAGGATATACACTTCCACTCCTACAGGGCCTCATATGGGGCCATCTGAATGCTAGAAAGGTAGATGTTATTGCACACGAACTCAATAAGCAGGAAATGATAATCGCAGCTACCTCTGAGGTAGGATCAAATTTATACACTTTAAAAACACCCCACCGCCTCCATTATACAGTCCGTATAATGGACCGTATAATTATCACAGAATACTCCCCCTACTGTTACCATTATACGGTGGGGTTGAGCCATTCTACGGGCCGTATAATTTATACGGTCCGTAAAAATACCCTCCAAGCTCAACTTTCGTCAAAACGTATTCTCATCGATTCGTTAAACCTCTAATCCTTCCAACACCAAATAAACATGAACTTAAACCTTGTATACTCAAAATAGACATGTCTAAACCTGTATAGCCTCAAAGATTGTACCGCTCTCCAAGTATGTGACGACTAACTCACGGCGAAACTCTACGTACGAATGTATGAAGTGTAACCAAATCCTCAAAGCTAAAGCATAAGAAAGATCTATAAGTAAATGGTATGCATATGACCATTTGTATTTAATTTTGGAGCAAAATATGTAAAAATATTGAAATTAAAGGAATTGTGATCATACATAGGACAAACTTTTTTTCATAAACTCAAAACTAAAGCAGATTTATACATTCTTCTTTCTGTTTCATTTCAAAAGATGTTATGGTTGTTGTCATTAACACTACTATTATTATTGTTGGGTGTATTTGGTATGGAGAAAAATATTTTTCAGAAATGTATTTCGATTTTTTATATTTGGTTAGTCAAAAAGTTTTAAAATATTTTCTTTAAGAAAATAAATGTAACGACCCGACCGGTCATTTTGAGTTTTAGAAACCCTTTTTTCTAAATAAGACTTATTTTAGGTTCATTTGATGATTTATGGCCTGCGATTATGGGTGTCACGGGTGTTACACCCCAGAAAATTTCGTGTTACCAAGACTGTAGACGGCTTAGTATGAGCTCAAGGGAGAGTAAAGTTATACAAGGACTAGGGATGAAGATTATATTATATGAGTATAAGAATAACATATAGATAACATTTGGAGACAGCATGGAGTAGATCAGTTAACACGTTACTTGATGAATAACCCTCGTAACCCTAAGTTAAGGTGGGGCCCACATGTCGGAATTTTATAAAGGACATATGAAAAGTGATATGAGTAGTACATGGGAAGTTGAACAAATTTTAAGAAGGACCCTTAAGCCAAATATGGGCATAAGCCCTCCAAAAGGATGATTTAAGGATACGTTTTTGGATGATTTGACTTGGAGGGGCCAAAACGCTATTATACGTTTGGAATTTGAAATCACACCAAAAATGAAAGTTGTATATAATTTAAAGAGCTTTCCAACTATATGTCATGGCCCATTACACAATATCAGGATCAAAAGTTATGGCCATTTTAAGATAAAGACTCCAAGCTGCCAAATGGCTTCCGCGGTTCCCACTTGAGAAGGTAGGTGGAACCGACCTATGAGGGGTATAAATACCCCCATTAACTCTAGTTTTTCAGCATTTTTACATTCTCAATAGTCCTAGAAACTTCCCAACACAACCCCAAACATTTATAGCCCATTAAATCAAGAATTTAACAAGATTACACCAAACTAGTCCATGAAAGGTGATTGTTCTTGCTTCTACTTGATGTTGTGTTAAGTTTGGTCTTGAAGAAAGTTGGTGTGGCTGAATTTATTCAATTATAAGATATGTTCTTCATCCTATCTCTTATGTTGAGTTGATTTTAAGGTTTAGCAAGTCTTAAAAGTGAAAATAGTTATGGAGGAAAGGTCATAAAGTGTCGTGTTGTAGTCAGTTGTGTTTATAGTACGTGCTGGTATGTTGTGGCCATGTGGATGGGCTGATTTAAATGTATAGAGATGGTATCTAGTGTCGTTGGTGTGTTGATGAGATTATGCTCCCTGATTGAGAAGAAAGGAAGTGTGTATTGTTATTGTATGTTGAAAAACATCATGTGGGATGTTTTATGGAATATATTGGTATTGATAATATTATTGTTGATGTTGGTATTGTAGTTGGTATTGTTGGTTGCTAGATTGTGATTTCGGGCTAGGCATATAAACGGAAGGAGATGCCGCCGAATTTTGGCGCATTCTATAGGAGCTTGGTTTAAGGACCCGAGATAGGCATATGACGATAAGTCTAACGGTAGTATAATTTCTCTTGAGTGTAGATTTGCAAGTTCGGGAGAATAACCATTAATTGAGGAGATGAATCGTGGTTAAGGCCGT
>NC_081348.1:66242211-66269222 GCF_029784015.1 Lycium ferocissimum | reverse complement strand
TTTGATTCTAGTTATTACTAGGTTAGAATCATGTTTAGGAGACTATAATAACAAGATATAGGGCCAAGGCATTTACTCTAGGAGGAAAATGGCCTTCTAGAGCTCCAAGTCTCCCCCAATATTGCTCTCAACGAATATAGAACTTATGCGAAAGACTAAGGGTTTTATTTAAAGTAAAACCCTACTGGTTCAGTGGCACTGCTGCAGGGGTCGCGTCACCGCTGCCGCGCCACCGCTCCAGCGCTCATATTGGCCGCCCCAGCGGCTAAGGCAATTTTGCAGGATCTCTGCTCCAGCGGCACCATCACTGCCCCAGCGTGTCATTATAGCCATACTGGTGCTGCTGCAGCGGACACCAGTAACTGGTACACCAGAAACAAATTTTTTATTTTCGCTATTTCAACCCCGAAACTCGACTATCATACGGAATCCAAATTATACAAACAAAATATGCAGATATACATAAAAACACGCTACGAACTCTCCCGCGGTCTCGGATTTACCAAATAAGGTCCCGTTGACAAAGTCAACTCTCAAACCACATAACGACTTTGAGTCAACTCTTTTTGCTTTAAGCTCACATTTCACAAAAAGTCACCCGTATCAAGTCTAAATACCTCGAGAAGCGATCCCCTCGGGTCAAAAGGGTCGAAAATGCAATAACGCCGAAACAGGTCATTACACACTAAAAGGTTGACTTACAAATGGCAAACCAAAGAGATCAGAACATGCTCAACCGAGGAGAGACCGCTAAAATGCTACGACTCAAGGTTCAGCAGATGGAAGAGCATCTTCAGGAGATAGGCTGGAAGATTAAAGAGGTTGATAGGTTGTTGGATCTGGTTAGTAGCCCAATAGAAGGGATGCCCCAGGAACAATAATATGAAGAGAACATCTCTGAAGAAGTAAAGGAGTTGGTGCTGAATTATGTACAGCTGGAAAAGAGGCCAAAGACACCTCGAATGGGAGCTCCGAAAGAGGGAAATGAGAACCAAGGAGTTGAATCCGACCCATGGCTAATGGATTCAGACCCACAAGAAGAGTCGGAGCCTCAAGAGGAAGCCCTCGAACCACAAGAAGCTGAAGAAGAACATTCAGAGGAATTTGAACCTCAAGGTATGGAACAGGAAGAATCTGAACCTGTAGACATAGAAGCTGAGGCAGACGTGGAGCCTCTGGAAATGTTCCCTGAGTTCCAGGTGGAAGGACGTGATGTGGACGAGGAATCTGACTACTACAAACCCACTGACGAAGGATTCGACTACTACGAGCCTTCACCAGAGCCGGTGCCAGCTATATCCATCATGGCATCGGAGAACTTCGAAAGAGCAGATCCTCATTCACCCGTCTGGTGGGGAATAGCCTTCAAAGCCCGATCCTGCCCTTTTCAAGTGGCTCCTCGACCCGTCAGCTATAAAGACGTGTTTGAGAAGATGCAAGACACCGGAATACCTTGCACCACTTAAGTTAGACTACCAGTCCTCGAATTGGTTTATGGTTACAAGAGATGCCCCTTTCACAAAAATTAAGCTGGGCATAATCTAAACGAGTGTTTGGGTCTAAAAAGAAGAATCGTCAGTCAGATAGACGATAGGGTTATTGGGACTCTATGGGGGCCACACACCTACTTGTCCATGAACCTATCACCCCAGGAGAGGTAGTCACCATCGAGACTCAGTTCTAGCGGTACGACTTCACAGTATTTGAGGAGACGTACTCTCGTATCTTCTCAACCTTAGCTGTCTTGGGAAGAATCAAGCCTGTAGAACCTGTCCACAATCCCCCACCGGTGGGGACCAACAAAAACAAAGTATGCTTATTCCATAATGCAGCCATGGGACACGACATCGAAGAATGTTATACTTTCAAGCTCGAACTCGAGCATATGATCAGAGTTGGGGAGATCTTAGTCATCCTCCCACCACAGTGCTAAAGAGAAAGAAAGACAATGTGAGAGAGCAAGTTCGGAAGGACAGCGACTCGCAGAGCTACATTTTTGGGTAGATATTAGGTATCGGCCGCTTTTACACAAAGTTACCCCTTCCCCATAAATATGTAAGGAACCACGCCGACCTGATATCCCGATGGAGGGGTACGTGGGAAGAACTTATCGAGCCTGGTCTGGGGATGTCTTTGTTTAGATTTAGCCCAAAGGATATTTCAGAAAATATACATCTTCCTTTGTAAGCTGAACTACGATAGGACCTGATTTCCCCTGGAGGGATACGTAGGTAGTCTACGTAAGGCTCGGCCCCTATATAATATAAATCATAATCTCACCACCCCCCTCCCATTATTTTATAAAAGAAGAAAGGTTTGCTAAAGTAAGTCAACTTCAAAGCCCATTGGACCAAGATCCACTCAAACACAAAAAGCCCATAACATTCAAACCGCTAGAACAAACGATCAGTCAGTTATTCGGGATTTAATACATGACTTTATGTACTGTGTGCATTTTCAAATACAATATATGTGATGCTTTGCTTTCATAGCCTCAGATAGCTAAATTTGCCTGTCGTTGAGTTATTTTTATCTTATAGAACGAGGCCGATTAGTTTAGAAGCAAAAACTGGCAAACTTCCTGAGATCTGAAGCCGCGCTAGCATCACTCTTGGACATTGACAAAGGGAAAGAGAAAATGACTGGTACACCAAAAAATGGAAGGAATGAGCTCGTTCTACACAAAGGAGATATCTAGGACCCCAGGAGGCTTCGACTCGAGAGGACATAATGCAACGTTACTATTACACCCTGAAATTTCGAGTTGTTGTACGGTGAATAGACTAATGCAAGTTAAGGTGTGTATGATGTCCCTACAAGTAAGAAGGGATACTTAATGATTCTAATTAAGATTCCAAACACATTTGAGGCAAGAGAAGAAAGCTCATTGGAGAAATTTAAGGTAGAGAGTGTCTTACCCCGTACACAAATGTACCAGTAGGTATTCCTGGTAATTTACAGGATTATAAGCTGAACGGATCAAATCGACGCAATCTGAATTGAATCAGGAACTTCTGTAGACATCAGTCAGTGAACCGTCGCTGCGCACCGTCCATAAGTTTCTGTAATCAGAGATCTGCATGCGTAAGTCGACGGAGCAGGTCGACGGACCGTCGACACATTGGCAGGTCATCGACCCACTGGTCGAACCGCCTCGCTGTAACTTTCCAGTTTCAGTTATAAATAGACGACCCTGGCTCTTATTTTTCAGTTTCCACTTTCTCTACAAGTCTTGAAGACTCTAGAATATTCTCCACACCATATTAATACAAATCCAAGGAGAATCAAGGACTAGTTACCAAAAATCAAGAGAATCAAGTGAAAAAAAGGCTCACTAGGGTTGATAGAAGTCAGGAATTCCATTGGTATTGAAGTTAGGGCTTTTCTCAAGTAAAGTATATTCATCCAAAGTTCATCCTTACATGATCAAAGGTGAGTTTTACATCTATTTCATGTTATTAAAAGTATTGAGTGGTTGAAAGACTTGGATTAGAGAATAAATTAGAATATGAGCTCAAATATGAAAATAATGGTATTTTGAGTAGTAAGATAATTTGCGTCATGATTATTAGTATGGGATGAGTATGGTGTTGTGTTGTAGCTATGGTTGTGGATGATTTTGAAAGGGAGTTGTGAGGATTGAATAATGTTTTACTTGAAGAAGTTTAGTGATTATGATGTTATGGGTGTTATTATTGATGTTTGGGAGTTGTTTATTATATGGAGGAAGTTGTTGAAACAAAAGAAGTCTTTGCCCAATTGTCGTTAGCTTTTTGTCGCCTTGGCTTAGTCTTAAGCATATTTCTAATGATCTAATGTAATACGAATTCTCTTGAATGTAGAGTTGTGAGCTTGGAAGGAGAACACTTAGACATTAAAGAGACGTAAAGGTATGTAAGGCTAGTCCCTTTCTTTTGTTACGGCATGACGTTTATGTTACAACCTTCCATATATTCCATGACGTTCTTACATCCCAAAAGTTGAAAGTTTATGATTCTTAAGAGCTTCTTATGAGATAGAAACGAGATATGTTCCATGATAATGATGATGACAATGATGCTATTATGAGCTTGATAATCCTATCTTTATGATTTCGTTGATGTTATTTCTTGTCATTGCCTCACCTCATGATATTAGTTCCTTTAAGGTGAGACATAGCGATGATGATTATTCTATAATGTAATCGGAGGTTCCCGACCTTATGTCACTCCGATAGAGTTGTAGCTTTCACTTGGGCTCTCATGCGTGCTATGTATAGTAGATAATGTACATGGATATATAAGTATGTATACATGGGATATGGGGAAAAGAATGAGGCGTTATATACGCATAGCCACCTAATTAGTGGGCATATTATGATATCGTCCGGGACGTGAAATGTCCGAACGCGGGATATATGGATAAATGGATCGGGCCGTTCGTTCCGCGACAATATATAGATGTATAATGAATATGTGGATAAATTGATGAGGCTGCACGTTCCGCAGCAATATATGATACATGATACGATGGATCGGGCTGTACGTTCTGCAACATTATATATATATATGTATGAAAGAGGTTAAAGAAAGTTAAAATGCATGATATCCGCTATCAGAGGCTAGTAACATAGGTTATCTACTTATCTCATGTTTCCTTACTTCTTTATGATGTTATTATTCATGCCTTACATACTCAGTACATTGTTTGTACTGACGTCCTTTCTTTTGTAGACGCTGCGTTCATACCCGCAGGTAGACAGGGAGACGACACAAATGCCTAGGACCTTTATCGTTGACTATACAGGAGCACTCCACTACTCTGGAGTTTCCGCTTATTGGTATATTCTTTTGTGTACATATTGGGGCATGGAGGGGTCCTATCCCATCCTTATGATTTCAGTACTCCAGTTAGAGGCTCGTAGATACTCATGTGTGGGTAGTAGATGTTATGTGTCCTCTCCAGTGTCTATTTTGCATATTATTTTGTAGCCTTGTGGGCTTATATATATATATATATATATATATATATATATATATATATATATACATATATATATCTTGGTAGATGTGTAGTAATAATTTCATAGTAAGTGTACTTTTAGAAGTTATATTTGGTCCGGTTGAGTATGATAATTAAGCATGGCGAGTGGTGCTCGGTAACTAGCTCGGGTACCCGTCATGGCCCTCTAGTTGGGTCGTGACATAAGTGGTACCAGAGCAGTTCTGTCCTAGGGTGTGTCTACGAGCCGTGTCCATTAGAGTCTTGTTTATGGGTGTGAATCGCGCCACACTTATAAACAAGAGGCTGCGGGACATTTAGGAATAATGACCATCCTTCTTCTCGATAGATCGTTCGATAGAGCTATAATGTAAGATTCCTCTTTTCTCTCTAATTGTGCGTTATGATTTTAGCTATGCCTGTGAAGAGGAAAGCAACAGACACCCAGAAGGGCAAGACTGCGACAGGAAGGCAGTTGAACAGGAGCCACCGACAAATATAGATTTGGGTGAGTCCCATAATGAGGCTCCATCTCATATTTCCCATACTCCACCTATTTTAGAGAAGCATGAAGGGGCCTCGGCTCCAGCTCCAATGCCTTCAGTTCCTCCATCGGGTACTTCGGGCCAGCAGATGATCGAGGCTATTCAGGTATTAACCCAGCTAGTTGCTGTTCAAGTTTAGCGGCAGAGTGCGAGTCCAAGTTATAGAGCGGCTAGTGCCAGAGCCCGTGATTTTATGAGTCTGAATCCTCTAGAATTTTTCAGGTCAAAGTCGAATGAAGACCCACAGGGTTTTATAGATGAAATGTTGAGGACGCTGAGAATATTACATGTTTTTTATCTTTGAGTCAGTGGAGTTGGCATCCTATAGGTTAAGGGATGTCACCGTTCTTTGGTATAATAATTGGATATCTTCAAGAAAGGAAAATGCACCTCCCCCGATTTGGCAAGAGTTTGTAGATACTTTCATCAGCCATTATTTGCCACCCAAGTTTCGAAGGGCCCGAGCTAATAGGTTTCTGAATTTAAAGCAAGAAAATATGAGTGCTCGGGAGTATAGTCTCTGTTTCAATTTGTTGGCTAGGTATGCCCCGATGGTAGTAGCCAATATGAGGGATCGGGTGCATCGGTTTATGAGTAGCTTAGGGCCACATTTGATCAAGGATTGCTTGACAGCTTCACTTCAGGATGGGATGGATATTTCCCGTATTCAGGCCCACGCCCAAAATTTGGAAGAGCAGCAGTAGCTGCAAAAAAGTGAGCGCGATGTTGATAGAGGGCATAGTAAGAGGGCCAGATCTGTCGGTACTAGTGGTGAGCATAGAGGGGGTTAGAGGCAATAGTATTCCAGATATTCAAGCCAGCCCTCAACTAGTGCACCTCCTCGGTTTGCGGGCAGGAGATTTGACCGCCCCATTTATTTCGAACCGAGTTAGAGCTCGAGAGTTCTAGGTTCTCAGTACCGAGGTTAATACGACCCCAGATAAGACTACCCTTACCATGTTGTACTTAGTGTGGCAGGCCACATTCCGGACAGTGCCGCGTAGGTTCAGGTGCTTGTTATACCTGCGGTCGGGTTGGTCACATGATGCGTGATTGTCCATTAAGGAATAATAGAGATAGGGCTCAGCCCACAGGATCAGTAGCAGGTTCTTCTTTGTCCGTGCGCCTTGTAGGGCAGGCTCCCCAGACTTCAGCAGATCGTGGCAGGGGCAGAGGGGTAGCATCCAGTTCAGGTGCCCCTCAGCCTCGTATTTATGCATTGGTCGGACGATAAGATCTTGAGTCCTCCCTTGACGTTGTCACAGGTATATTATTTGTATTCTCTCATGACGTTTATGCATTGATTGACCCAGGTTCTACTTTGTCGTACATCACTCCTTATATTGCTAGTAGTATTGGAATAAAACCCAAGCCAATCAAACCTTTTGAGGTGTCTACTCCTGTCGGTGACCCGGTAATAGCGAGACAAGTATGTAGAAATTATGCGATTGTGGTATGTGATTGTCAGACTATAGATGATTTGATTGAGCTGGAAATATTGGATTTTGATGTGATTATAGGCATGGATTGGCTGGCTTCTTGTTATGCTAACGTGGACTGTAGAACAAAAATGGTTCGATTCTAATTCCCGAGAGAATCAGTGCTTGCATGGAAAGGTAATACAGCGTCTTCAAAGGGTAGGTTTATTTTCTATCTCAAAGCGAGGAAGATGATTGCAAAAGGCTATATTTACTATTTGGTGAGGGTTCATGACACCGAAGCAAAGCCACCGACTCTTCAATCCGTTCCGGTAATAAATGAGTTTCCGGATGTATTTCTAGATGAACTTCTAGGTTTTCCACCGTAAAGGGAGATTGATTTTTCTATTGATGTGCTGCCGGACACCGAACCTATATCTATTCCTCCGTACATAATGGCTCCTGCAGAATTGAAAGAACTAAAGGCACAAGCTGAAGGATTTGCTTGAGAAGGAATTTATTAGACCCAGTTCATCGCCATGGGGAGCACCTGTTTTTTTCCTAAGAAAAAAGATGGTTCCTTGCGAATGTGCATTAACTATAGGCAATTGAACAAGGTGACAATAAAGACTAAGTATCCACTTTCGAGAATTGATGATTTGTTTGATCAATTGCAGGGTGCTAAGTGGTTTTCAAAGATAGATCTCAGTCAGGATATCATCAAGTGAGAGTTAGAGAAAATGACATTACGAATTTCGGGTAATGTCATTCGGGTTGACTAACACTCCGGCAGTGTTCATGAATTTGATGAATAATGTGTTCAAGCCTTTCGTGGATTTATTTGTAATCGTGTTCATTGGTGACATTCTGGTATATTCTCGGTCAGAAGAAGAGCATGCAGACTATCTAGCATTGTCATTGGAATTATTCGGACTCGAAAATTATATGCAAAATTTTCAAAATGCGAGTTCTGGTTGAATTCTGTAACTTTTCTGGGCCATATTATCTCAGCTGATGGCATTCGGTTTGATACTCAGAAAATTGAGGCTGTGAAGACTTGGTGAAGGCCTATAACGCCTACAGAAGTCCGTAGCTTTTACGGGATTAGCGGGCTATTACAGAAGATTTGTGGAAGGATTTTCTTCTATTTCAGCACCGTTGATGAAGCTAACTCAGAAATCAGCAAAATTTCAATGGACCGACGCTTGTGAGCGCAGTTTCCAGGAATTGAAAGAAAGATTGACTTCAGCCCCAGTTTTGACACTTCCAGAAGGATCAGAAGGCTATGTTGTTTATTGTGATGTCTCCGGTGTTGGGTTGTTTTGTGTATCACGCAAAGACGGTAAGGTTATAGCCTATGCTTCCGTGCGACTTTGAGGAAATATGAGAAGAATTATCCGACCCATGATCTTAAATTAGCTGCAGTCATTCATGCACTAAAGATGTGGAGGCATTATTTGTATGGCGTTCATGTTGATATTTATACAGATCACAAGAGTCTCCATTACATTTTCAAGCAAAAGGAGTTGAATCTACGGCAGAGGCGATGGTTAGAGCTATTGAAAGACTACAATGTGACTATTTTATATCATCCCGAAAAAGCAAATGTGGTAATCGATGCACTTAGCCAAAAATTCATGGGTAGTCTATGTGATGTTCAACCAGAAAAGAAAAAAACTAGTCCGTGAACTCCACCAGTTAGCTAGCCTAGGAGTCCGCTTAATAGACTCGGGCAATGCAGGAGTTGCTGTTCACAATCCATTTGTTTCATCCCTAGACATGGAAGTGAAAAAAGCGCCAATATGAAGATCCCAAGTTGAGTCACTATAGAGTTGCCCTTCCACAGAAGGGAAAGTCACCATTCGAGATTTCTGCAGATGGGATTCTCAGGTATCGGAGCAGGTTGTGTGTTTCGGATGTTGCGGTATTATGCCATCAGATCTTGGAAGAAGCCCATTACTCCCGCTATTCCATTCATCCAGGAGCGACAAAGATGCATCATGATCTCAAGTCAATGTATTATTGGGATGGAATGAAGAGAGACATAGCAGAATTTGTAGCTCAATGTCCAAATTGTCAACAAGTAAAGATTGATCATCAAAAGCTAGGAGGATTGTTGCAGGCTATGGAAATTCCATCCTGGAAATGGGAAGTGATCAACATGGACTTTATTGTAGGCTTGCCTTATTCTCGGCGTAAATATGAGTCCATATGGGTGATTGTTGACCGACTCACGAAGTCAGCTCATTTTCTTACAGTTAGGACTACACACTCAACAGAAGATTATGCAAGGTTATATATTAAAGAGATAGTGTAACTTCATGGTGTCCCAGTATCTATTATCACAGATAGAGGAGCATAATTTCTATGCTAAATTTTGGAATTCCTTTCAAGAAGGTTTGGGAACTCTAGTAAGACTCAGCACAACATTTCACCCACAGACAGATGGGCAAGTTGAACGCACTATCCAGACCTTGGAAGATATATTGCGGGCATGCGTATTAGACTTCAGAGGTAATTGGGATGAACATTTGTCACTTATCGAATTTGCATATAACAATAGCTATTATTCCAGTATCTAGATGGCCCTATATGAGGCTCTGTACGAAAGGAAGTGTAGATCGCCAATTGGGTGGTTTGAAGTAGGAGAGACACAATTAATAGGTCCGTAATTGTATTCAGCAAATGGTGGAAAAGACCAAGCTTATCGAGATGTATTGTTGACGCCCAAAGTCGCCAGAAATCTTATGCAGACAATCGTCGATGAAACCTGGAATTCCAAGTCAATGATTGGGTATTCCTAAAAGTGTTGCCAATGAAAGGGATAATGAGATTCGGCAAGGAGGGCAAGCTTAGTCCTCGATATATTGGACCTTATAAGATTGTGCGCAAGGTGGGCCAAGTAGCTTATGAGCTAGTTTTACCTCTAGAACTTGAATCAGTCCATCCAGTTTTTCATGTATCGATGCTCTGTAAATATGTTGGAGATCCTTCCAGAATCATGCCGGTAGATGACGATCAAATTACTGAGAAATTAGCTTATGAAGAAGTACCCATTGCCATATTAGATAGGCAAGTGCGGAAACTCAGAACCAAAGATGTAGCCCGAGTTAAAGTTTTTGAAGACTCTAGAATATTCTCCATACCATATTAACACAAATCCAAGGGGAATCACAGACTAATTACCAAAAATCAGGAGAATCAAGTGAAAAAGAGGCTCACTAGGGTTGATAGAAGTTAAGAATTCCATTGATATTGAAGTTAGGGCTTCTCTCAAGTAAAGTATATTCATCCAAAGTTTATCCTTACATGATCAAAGGTGAGTTTTACATCTATTTCACGTTATTGAAAGTATTGAGTGGTTGAAAGACTTGGATTAGAGAAGAAAGTAGAATATGAGCTCAAATATGGAAATAATGGTATTTTGAGTAGTAAGTTAATTTGAGTCATGATTCTTAGTATGGGATGAGTGTGGTGTTGTGTTGTAGCTATGGTTGTGGATGATTTTGAAAGGGAGTTGTGAGGATTGAATAATGTTTAACTTGAAGAAGTTTAATGATTATGATGTTATGGGTGTTATTATTGATGTTTGGGAGTTGTTTATTATATGGAGGAAGTTGTTGAAATAAAGGAAGTGCTGCCCAATTGTCGTTAGCTTTTAGTCTCCTTAGCTTAGTCTTAAGCATGTTTCTAATGATCTAACGTAATATGAATTCTCTTGAATGTAGAGTTGTGAGCTTGGAAGGAGAACGCTTAGTCATTAAGGAGACGTAAAGGTATGTAAGGCTAGTCCCTTTCTTTCGTTAAGGCATGACTTTTATGTTACTACCTTCCATATATTCCATGACCTTACTTACATCCCAAAAGTTGAAAGTTTATGATTCTTAAGAGCTTCTTATGAGATAGAAACGAGATATGTTCCATGATAATGATGATGACAATGATGCTATTATGAGCTTGATAATCCTATCTTTATGATTTCGTTGATGTTATTTCTTGTCGTTGTCTCACCTCATGATATTAGTTCCTTTAAGGTGAGGCATAGCGATGATGATTATTTCATAATGTAATTGGAGGTTCCTGACCTTACGTCACTCCGATAGAGTTGTAGCTTCACTTGGGCTCTCATGCATGCTATGTATAGTACATGATATACATGGATATATGAGTATGTATACATGGGATATGGGAAAAAGGATGAGGCGTTATTTACGCATAGCCACCTGATCAGTGGGCATATTATGATATCGTCTTGGACGCGGGATGTCCGGACACGGGATATATGGATAAATGGATTGGGCCGTTCGTTCCACGGCAATATATAGATGTATAATGAATATATGGATAAATTGATCGGGCTGCACGTTCCGCAGCAATATATGATACATGATACGATGGATCGGGCTGTACGTTCCGCAGCATTAATGATGATATATATATATATGAAAGAGGTTAAAGAAAGTTGACATGCATGATATCCGCCATCAGAGGCTAGCAATACAGGTTATCTCCTTATCTCATGTTTCCTTACTTCTTTATGATGTTGTTATTCATGCCTTACATACTCAGTACATTATTCGTACTGACATCCTTTCTTTTATGGATGCTGCGTTCACGCCGGCAGGTTGACAGGGAGAAGCATAGGATCTTTATCCGCAACTAGACAAGAGCACTCCACTGCTCCGGAGTTGCCGCGTATTGGTTTATTCTTTTATGTACATATTGGGGAATGGTGGGATCCTGTCCCGTCCTTATGATTTCAGTACTCCAGTTAGAGGCTCGTAGATACTCATGTGTGGGTAGTAGATGTTATGAGGCCTCTCCAGTGTATATTTTGCATATCATTATGTAGCCTCGTGGGCTTATATATAGATATACATATACGCATATTCTTGGGAGATGTGTAGTAATCATTTCATAGTAAGTTTTACTTTGAGAAGTTACATTTGGTCAGGTTGAGTATGATAATTAAGCATGGCCACCTGATAAGTGGGCATATTATGATATCGTCCTGGACGCGAGATATATGGATAAATGGATCGGGCCATTCGTTCCGCGGTAATATATAGATGTATAATGAATATGTGGTTAAATTGATCGGGCACGTTCCGCAACAATATATGATACATGATACGATGGATCGGGCTATACGTTCCGCGCATTAATGATATATATATATATATATATATATATATATATATATATATATATATATATATATATATATATATATATATATATATATATATATATATATATATATACATACATACATATATATATGTATATACATACATATATATATATATATATATATATATATATAGAAAGTATATATATGTATATGTATGATATAACATGCATGATATCCGCCATCAGAGGCTAGCAATACAGGTTATCTCCTTATCTCATGTTTCCTTACTTCTTTATGATGTTATTATTCATGCCTTACATACTCAGTACATTGTTCGTACTGACGTCATTTCTTTTATGGACGCTGCGTTCATGCCCGCAGGTAGATAGAGAGA
Organism: Lycium ferocissimum; assembly: GCF_029784015.1. Classification (NCBI taxonomy): domain Eukaryota; kingdom Viridiplantae; phylum Streptophyta; class Magnoliopsida; order Solanales; family Solanaceae; genus Lycium; species Lycium ferocissimum. The sequence goes on along the minus strand of NC_081348.1, from coordinate 66,256,751 downwards.
CGCCTAGGAGCTTTATCCGCAACTATACAAGTGCACTCCACTGCTCTGGAGTTGCCACTTATTGGTATATTCTTTAATGTACATATTGGGGCATGGTGGGGTCCTGTCCCGTCCTTATGATTTCAGTACTCCAGTTAGAGGCTCGTAGATACTCATGTGTGGGTAGTAGATGTTATGAGGCCTCTCCCGTGTATATTTTGCATATCATTATGTAGCCTCGTGGGCTTATATATAGATATACATATACGCATATTCTTGGGAGACGTGTAGTAATCACTTCATAGTAAGTTTTACTTTGAGAAGTTATATTTGGTCAGGTTGAGTATGATAATTAAGCATGGCGAGTTGTGCTAGGTAGCCAGCTCCGGGTACCCGTCATGGCCCTCTAGTTGGGTCGTGACAGTTACTGCGTGCCATCACGGCCCTCCAAGACAAGATTGCTAAGGCTGAAATAGTCGACGCCGACACGGATACTTCTGTTGAAGGAAGGAGGCCTACTCCTCCCTTTCCCTCACTTAGATCTCCGTTGCCCGAACATTTCCTGATTTATCCACCTGGGACTGGTCCACCTTCGTAAAATCCAGCTGACCTGCATCACATCGATACTTCTTACTACGCCCTGCCTCCAGCAAAATACACCCAAATTCTGGGAACCACTCATTCGATTCCCTCGTATCAAGCTCCTCAGTCGGTGTTCATCAATCTGGCAAGTCGACACATGTTTCGGCTTTGCAACCGGGCAAACCACATCAGTCCCACCAGGCCACCATACTTGCCGAACAGTGTCCTTCTATACTCCCAACACTCTAAATGAATCTTCTCCAGGACACAATGAACTAGACCACTATGAGGAAATGGAGAAAGTATGGAGGGCCGAACATGACAAGCGTGAGAAGGACATGGAGAGGAAAATGGAAGAGTTACTGGAGAGGTCCAACAGAGTCACAAGAAGGCCCATAGGATTAAGATACGATGATCTGTACTTGCACTCGGACTTGGACCTGCCAGAAGGATTCAAGATCCCAAAGTTCGAGATGTTCAATGGGATAAGGAATCCCAATGCAAACCTCCATTCCTACATTGACCAGTCGGTCGGTGTTAAAAAGAACGAACCTTTGATCATGTGACTATTCAGCCAAAGTCTAACCAGCGAAGCCGCCGAATGGTTCGCAATCCAAGACATGTGCTAATGGCTCACTCGGGAAGATATGGCAGAAACCTTCATGGAAAGGTTTCAGTTTAATGTCAAAACAGTGCCTGACCGATACTACCTCGAGAAGGTAAATCAAAAGACAACTGAAAACTACAGAGAGTTCGCCAGCCGGTTTGTGCAGCCATCGATGTGTGAGGGAGAACTAGTCTCCATGTTCATTCGGTCACAAGAATCGGATTTCTACGATAGGATATTGTCCATGGCCGGAAGGCCATTTGCTGAATTGGAAAAGATGGGAGAGGCCATAGAAGATGGTCTCAAATCTGGCAAAATCGTCAGCGTCTTCAACAAGGCATTTGGCCAAGCTGCTGCGGGGGTCTTCCGCAAAAAGAAAGAGGACATGGCAAACATATCCCACACTCTAAGCCCAAACCCCAAAAGGCGAAAAGAACCACAATCTTCTCATCAAACTCTACCTCTTGTCAATTACCCGACTTCTCCTTACAGCCCTGTGCCTGTATTCTACGCACAGCCAAGCTTCACCACTACTGTGCTAGCTTACGTGGCTCCACCGAGTGTTCGAGTACCCGCTCCTACTTACCAACCACCACCGCAACAAACTTATCAACCACCACCACAGTAGAATTACCAAACAGCAGCCCATGCTTACCGACCACCACAAAACAACCCACCACAAATCCATCTACCCCCGAACTACCAAAATCAGCCACCACCACCAGCATATAATGCTCCACGTCCCATTTTCGAGAGGAAGCTAGCAAGAGAGTTCACAACACTGCGTGAGCCAAGGGCTCGAATCTTTGAAAGGTTACCCGTCATAGGCTTTATCCAGAAAATCCCCCCGAAATCAGCTCAGCCCGGGAATAGGTTTTTTAGAGCCGATCAAACTTGCGCCTATCACTCAGGAGGCAATGGGCACAGTACAAAAGATTGAATAAATCTCAAACATAGAATACAAGATCTGATCGACAAAGGGGAGATCATTCTGGAAACGACATCTCCCAATGTAAACACAAACCCGTTGCCTAACCACGGAAACAACGGAGTCCATATGATTGAGAAGAACGAAGACTGGATAGCCTGCAGGGCATTAGTCCCCAAGACAGTCAAGTCCATCGGTTTTATTTTTTCAATGTTCCCTTACACTCAGGAGTTTCCTAATTTCAAAGTCCCGATCCGCACCGAGATTCATCAATTATGCCAATTTTGGTTCGACTTTAGTTTCTAATCGGTTTTTTGATAGCCCAGGTGTCACTAATTTCTACTTGTAAAATTAGGGGTGGGCTCCCCAAGGAATAATTATTTTAGTGCAAGGCAACCTTAACGTGGCCAAGGTATGACTCGCTTAATTAGAAAGATGTTACACTCAAAATGAGCCGGCTCTATATATATGCCGAAGTCCGCAAGAAAGAAATCATCATAAAATCATTGAAGGAGAAACAATAGATTGTTTTGTTACGTATGTAAAGCACAAAGGATTATTCAAGTTGATATCGACATCCGAAAAAATACACCAGCCTAAGCACAAGAATATGGATGTTAGCATTACTATCAAAGGTCATCGCCACATTACTAAAGGTTTTGAACTTCCGAGATGACATGCCGGCAAGCACGATGCACCAATATAGCTATATTCGGGCTAGTCACATTTAAGGAGAACACTAGAAAATTTGCTTCTCCAAAGAAGAATTGCCTTTTGTGTTATGGAGGAACCACCCATAAAAAGGCTCTTTATATCACTCTGGAGTGTCGCGACAAAGTGATAGAAAGAGTACTCGTGGATAATAGGGTGGGGCTCAATATCTGTCTTTTAACCACACTAACGCAACTTGGCTATAATGTTGGCAAAGTTAGGCTAAGAGAGGATTGACGAAGTCAAGGCATTTATTGGGTAGTAAATCTTCAAAAGAAAAAACCGCACATCCAAATAGGAGAACCGTCTTGACCCGGAACCAAGTCATGGCAATCACCGCTAATTATAAATTGCTTCTAGGACGACCATGGATACACTCTATCAGTGTCGCACCGTTAACACTACACTAGGAAATGAAGTTTGAGAGGAAAGGCCGAGAGACCGTGATCAGAGATAAAAAATATACACAGAAGTATCTTTATAACATCATATCAGTGATCGAAGGAAACCCCAACAGATCAGACTTTCACATGGTAGAATACATCGGGGCAACCCACGTTGAGGAAAAGGGTGACAAACCAATGCCCGCAACCTACAAAATAATTGCTTCCACGATGCTGAGGAATAGGTTTTGAATCAGGGAAAGGCCTGGGAAAAGATTTGGAGGGCGTAACAGAGCCTGTACCGATTCCAAAAGAAAATCACCACTTCGGCCTGGGGTATACTCCTAGTGAGGATGAGCTCACAGGAGCCACAAAAAGGGAACCGAGAAGGTAAGATTTACCTCAAACGATTTTGGGGTTATACCAGTCATTTCCCAATCGGATGCCAATACAGAAAGATGGTGAAACTAACGAGGGCTCGGAGCTGCTGTTCTGAGAGAAAGGATGTTGCGCAATCATTGAAGAATGCCAGGAGATACCTACCATATACAGCCTAAGGTCGGGTGAACGCTTGGACAACTGAACATTCACTCCCCTCTTGGCTCCTCGGTAGAGAGATGGGTTTTTTTTAAATCCTTTTGCTAAAACTGTGACATCGGCCGAAACCCGACTAATCGCCTTTTTCCAAAATTTACCTCGTGATGTGTAAAAAATGGGAATGGTCCGATGTTGTTCCGGACTAGGACCACAGCTTGTAACCAATCACTTTTGAATCAATGAAAGCCCCGATTTGCATAAAAACATTTTTACTAACTTTGCCTCATTTTTTCAGTAATAATAATAATAAAACAACCGAAAATGTCATGACATGTCGTGAAACGAACGAGGAGAATGACAAACAAGAGTACGAGGAATACGACGAGAAGACAATGATGCCAGAAGGCCTAGTAGAAGAATTGGAAGACAAGAAAAAACCAAACATCTCGATGATGAAGAGAATGTTAAAGAGACACGAATTAGTGCGCATTTGGAAGCACCACAGAAAGAAGAGCTCATAGCTCTATTGAGGGAATATATGGATGTCTTCGCCCGGTCATACACCGACATGCCAGGACTGAGCACTGAGATAGTGGCTCACATATTACCCATCAAAGAAGGTTTTGCTCCGGTCAAGCAAAAGACCCAGACATTTAAATCGAACATGAGTATTAGGATAAAGGACGAAGTAGAAAAACCAATCAAATACGAAATAGTGGAGGTGACGTCCTACCCCACTTGGTTGGCCAGCATAGTGCCGGTGCACAAGAAGGATGGGAAAATCCGAATATGTGTGGACTATCGGGACCTCAACCAGGCTAGTCCGAAAGATAACTTTCCCCTTCTAAACATCCACATTCTCATCGACAACTGCGCCAAGCATGAATTGTAGTCGTTCGTGGATTGTTTTGCCGGGTACCATCGGATACTCATGAGCGAAGAAAACGCTGAAAAATAGCTTTCATCACTCCTTGGGGAGTCTACCATTACAAGGTAATGTCGTTAGGTCTAAAAAATACCTACGCCATATACATGACAGAAATGACTACCCTGTTCCATGATATGATGCATCGAGAGATCGAAGTCTACGTGGAAGATGTTATCATAAAGTTGAGAGAAATTTCAGAGCATACCACGCACCTGCGTAAGTTCTTCGATAGACTTCGCAAGTCTAATCTAAAGTTAAACCCGGCGAAGTATGCATTTGGAGTGCCGACGGGTAAACTGTTAGGGTTCATAGTCAGCCGAAGAGGCATTGAACTAGACCCTACGAAAATCAAAGCAATCCAGGAACTGCCGCCTCCCAAAACCAAGAGAGAAGTCATGAGTTTCTTGGGAAGGCTGAATTACATCGGGCGATTCATAGCCCAGTCAACTATGATTGTGGAACCAATCCTCAAACTGCTCAAGAAAGACGCTCCCATAAAGTGGATGGAGGAATGCCAAGAGGCGTTTGACAAAATCAAGAAATACCTTTCCAATCCTCCCGTCTTAGTGCCACCCAGGCCAAGGAGCTTACTGATGATGTACCAGTCAGTATCAGAGAACAATTTTGGGTGTATGATCTCCTAGCAAGACGAAGAAGGCAAGAAGGAACATGCCATTTATTATCTGAGCAAGAAGTTCACATCCTACAAATCGAGATACACACTCGTAGAGAAAACATGTTGCACCCTGACGTGGATCGCCCAAAAGCTGAGGCATTACTTGTCAGTGTTTGCCACTCACTTCATCTCCCGAATGGATCCATTAAGGTATATCTTTTGGCAACCGATTCCCGTTGGAAAGTTAGCCAAAGTGCAAATGCTACTAAGAGAATTTGACATTGTGTACGTAGCACAGAAGGAAGTTAAAGGAGAAGCACTGGCCGACCTGCTGGCAGAAAGTCCCGTCGATGATGAACTCGAACCATTACGGACTTTCTTTCCTGACGAGGAAGTAATGGCTATGGAAGAAGAGGTGGCCAAACCATACTCGGGATGGAGACTATTTTTCAATGGAGCAGTCAACTATAAAGGTTCAGGTATTGGAGCGTTGTTGATATCAGAATTAGGACAACACTATTCGATGGCCGCAAAACTCAACTTCAGATGTACCAACAATATGGCCGAGTACGAAGCATGTATTCTCGGCCTGAAAATGGCATTGGACATGAACATACGAGAGTTGTTGGTAATCATAGATTCTAACTTGCTCATCAATCAAGTGAAAGGAAATTGGGTGACCAAGAATGATAAGATACTACCGTATGTGAATCTGGTACAGAGATTGTGCGGGAGATTTAAAAGCATCGACTTTAGGCATACTCCGAGGGCTCAGAACGAGTTCGCTGACGCCTTGGCTACAATAGCCTCCATGATTTAGCACCCCGAGAGTACTCATATTAATCCGCTGGAGATCACTCTGAAGGAAGAACAAGCTCACTGCACCCACGTTGAGGCCGAGCAAGATGGCAAACCATGGTACGCCGACATCAAGGCATATCTAGAAAAATGAGAGTATCCTCCAAAAAGCTTGGGAAATCAAAATAAAACCATTAGGAGATTAGCCAATGGATTCTTTCTGAACAAAGAAGTGTTATACAAGAGGACACCCGACCTCGGGTTACTCAGATGTGTGAACGCCGAAGAGGCCATAAGACTGCTGAAAGAGATACACGTAAGGACCTACGGACCTCACATGAATGGATTCATTCTGGCTAAGAAGATCTTGAGGACGAGATACTACTGGATGACCATTGAGCACGATTACTGCAAATTCGTGCAAAAATGCCATTAATGCCAAATTGATAGAGACCTAATCAGGGTCCCTCCCACAGAGCTTCATGCCATGAGCTCACCCTGGCCGTTCGTGGCATGGAGGAAGGACGTCATCGGACCCATCGAGCCGCCGGCATCCAATGGACATCATTTCATTTTAGTCGCCATCGACTACTTCACCAAATGGGTGGAAGCAACTTCTCACAAATCGATGACCAAGAAGGAGGTGGCTGAATTCGTCAAGAACAATCTCATATGCCGTTTCGGTGTGCCCAATCCATCATTATGGACAACGGAGCAATCTAAACAACCATCTGATGAAAGACATTTGCGAGCAGTTCAAAATAACTCACAAGAACTCAATTGCCTATAGGCTACAGATGAATGGAGCCGTAGAGGCTGCCAACAAAAACATCAAGAGAATCTTGCGGAAGATGATCAATAACTAAAAGAATTGGCATAAGCAGCGCCCTATGCTTTGTTGGGATACAGAACTACAACCCGGACATCCACCGGAGCTACCCCTTACCTCCTTGTTTACGGTACAGAAGCGGTCATACCCGCAAAAGTAGAAATTCCCTCACTGAGGATCATTCAAGAAGCAGAATTGAACGATGCAGAATGGGTTAGAAATCGTTACGAGCAACTGGCCATGATAGATGAAAAGAGAATGGTAGCAGTATGCTACGATCAACTATAGATACAGAGAATGTCTCGTGCTTTCAACAAGCGGGTCAGAGCCCAACAATTTCAAATTGGACAACTCGTACTCAAGCGAGTCTTTCCTCATCAAGATGAATACAAAGGAAAATTTGCACCAAATTGGCAAGGACCATACATGGTCCGAAAAGTGCTTTCAGGAGGAGCCGTAGTCCTAGCCGAGATGGATGGACAAGAATGGCCCAAAGCTATCAATGCAGACGCACTCAAGAGATACTACGTCTAAGATTTCAATTGCTTGTAATCGCATTATCATTTCCCTGTAATCGTACCTTTTGCTTGTAATCATAATTTTGTAATAGAATAGGAAAAAACAACCATTTATCTAAAATGAACTACGCAATGACCTGACTTCCCCATAGTGGGATACGTAGGCAGTCCATATCGGACCCGGTCACATTATTAGTAAAAAACCAAAACTCAATTACTTTATTCCGAACTACGTTCGACCTGATTCTTGCTGCGACAGGATAAGCAGGCGCTTTCGAGCTCGGTCATCACAAAAAAAAAAAAAACCAAGAAACCCTTAGGAAACCTCAGAGACACAAAAGTCAGAAGGAACCAGCAAAACCAGAGTACAAGAATTGACGCAAGATTCAGCCAACGTCGACCTTAAACTAGGGCAGAATTTTTAAAGAGACCTCAAAAATTGCCGTCGAAACAACCACCAAAGAAACGACAAACCCAGACCTTACACTGGGGCAGAATTTTTGAGGAGACCTAAAAAATTCCTACACAATGCAAGAATCAAGCGATGCGAGACCTAACACTGGGGCAGAAATTTTGCGAATGATCTTAAAAATTACACCAGTTCAAGAACACAAAAACAGGACTCCCTGGAAGATCGAAAGACCTCATTCGAAAATATGTGTCATGGCATTTAAAACAAGCAACATTTTCAAAGAAAACAACACACATTTTATAACTTTACCTTTAAGATTTTTCGAACAAAAATTAGCATAAGTTCACTCTTAAAAACCATCTCTCGGAATACCGAGTCCAAGAGGAACGGATTCAGAGAAGCAGCCAAGAGAAGACACCAGACGGAAGGCAGCGATACCAATCGGCCCCTTAGGAAACTAACTTATTTTTGTGGATTGTGTTTTTTCAAATCGTAAACAAGAAGATGGATACGTCGCCAACCGGTTTGCCCGCGATAAAAAGGGGAAAAAACAGACTCAACTGGACACAATGGGAAAAAGGGGCCAGAACAGAGTGAACGAGAAAAGATATATATATCTGACCACGAGGGTCACAAAATATGGAAGAAGGACATAGCTGACCACAAGGGTCATCAAATGAGCAGAAAGAATATATCTGACCATAAAGCTCGCACAAAGAATGAGCGAAAATGACGATTCGATCTGAGGGTATGGTCACAAATGAACGAAGAAGACATATATCGACCCTGAGTGGTCAACAAAGTAGCTAACGATAAAAGACATAACCGACAGCAAGGGTCAGAACAAAGGTCAAAAAGACGTAACTAACCGCGAGGGTCATGAAATGAATGGAAAAGATACATCAGACCAAAGGGTCAATGAATGAACGACAAAGACACATTTGACCAAAAGGGTCGCGCAATGAACGAACAACAAAGATATATCAGACCACGAGGGTCAACAAGACAAATGAAACAACAAGGACATATTCGGCCAAAAGGGTAATGATAACGAGCATCAAAATATATTCAACTAAAAGGGTCACTACGCGATGAAAAGAACATATTCGACCACAAGGGTCACAACCAACACAACAGACGAAATAAAGATTATCCAGCCACAAGGGCCATACTTGTGATCTGCATGCCGTGAGGGCCATTCATACAAACATTGCCGTGAGGACCGCACGTCCCCGCGTGCACCTCTTTCAATAATTTCGTGGCTTCTTCGGCGTCCACACATCTGAGCTAACCGAGATCAGGCGTCCTTTTGTACAATACTTCCTTGTTCAGGAAGAAATTGTTGGCCAGTCTTCTAACGGTCTTCCTCTGATTTGTCAAACTTTCTGAGGGGTGCTCCCTTTTTTCCAAGTACGTCTTGATATCCGCGTACCATGGTTGGCCGTCCGGCTCAGCCTCGACGTGGGCGCAGTGAGCCTGTTCCTCCTTTATCAAAATCTCCAAAGGGTCGATATGAGTACTCTCGGGGTGTTGGATCATGGAGGCTATCATAGCCAACGTGTCTACGAACTTATTTTGGGCTCTTGGGGGTATGCCTGAAGTCGATGTTTTTGAATCTCCCACATAGTCTTTGCACCAGATTTACGTACGGGAGTATCTTGTCATTTTTAGTCGCCTAGCTCCCTTTTACTTGGTTTATGAGTAAACTGGAGTCTCTGATTACCAGCAGCTCTGGTATGTTCATGTCTAGTGCCATCTTGAGGCTGAGGACACATGCTTCGTACTCCGCCATATTATTGGTGCATCTAAAGTTGAGCTTCGTGGCCATCAGATAATGTTGTCCCATTTCTGATATCAACACTGCTCCAATGCCTGATCCTTTGTAGTTGACCGCACCATCAAATCCTTTGTATGGTTCTGTCAGTTCTTCTTCCATGGTCAGTACCTCCTTACCTGGGAAGAAAGTCTGTAAAGGCTCAAGTTCATCATCGACGGGACTTTTAGTCCGCCAGGAGGTCGGCTATGGCTTGTCCTTTAACCGCCTTTTGCGCTATGTATACGATATCAAATTCACTTATCAACATCTACCATTTAGCCAACTTTCCCACGGGCATCGGTTGTCGAAAGATGTATCTCAAAGGATCCATTCGGGATATGAGCTGGGTGGTAAACACCAATAAGTAGTGCCTTAGCTTCTGAGCGAACTAGGTCAGAGCACAACAGGTTTTCTTTACGAGCGTGTACCACGCTTTGCAGGATGTGATCTTCTTGCTCATATAGTATATGGCATGCTCCTTTTTGCCTCCTTTTCCACGTGCCGTGTCCAAGATGCAACCGAAAGCGTTCTCCGATACTAAATGTGTATAGTAAGAGAAGACCCCTTGTCCGGGGCGGCACCGTTCCGGGGGGATTAGAGAGATAACCTTGATTTTATCGAATGCCTTCGGCATTCCTCTGTCTGGGTCAGTGGGAGCGTCTTTCTTGAGTAACTTAAGGATTGGCTCTGTGATCATGGTGATTGGGATATGAACCGCCTAACGAATTCCTCAATCTTCCGGTGAAGCTCGACTTCTCTGGTTTTGGGGTGGCGGTAATTCCTAGATAGCCTTCGGGATTTTGCAGATCCAATCCGATGTGCCCCCCTCAAGTAACACATGAACCTCAAAGCCAACTTTCCAGTAGGCACTTCAAATGCGCACTTAGCAGGATTTAGCATTAGGTTGAATTTGCGAAGCCTATCGAAGAACTTGTACAAATGTGCGGTGTGCTCCACGCTTTCTTTTGAATTTATGATGATGTCATCCATATAGACCTCGATCTCTCGATGAATTATGTCATGGAACAAAGTAGTCATAGCCCTCATATATGTGGCACCGACATTTTTGAGGCTGAATGGCATCACCCTGTTATGATAGACTCCCCAAGTGGTGATGAAAGTTGTCTTTTCGGCGTCCTCTTTACTCACGAGTATTTGGTGGTATCCGACTAAACAACCCACAAATGACTGCAATTCATGCTTGGCGCAGTTATCTATTAGCATGTGGATGTTTGGGAGAGGGAAGTTATACTTGGGACTAGGCCCGGGTCGAGATCTCGTAGTCCGCGCTGTATTCGGATCTTCCCCGTCCTTTTGGGCATTGGCACTATGTTGGCCACCCAAGGTGGTAGGATGTCACCTCTACTATTCCTGACTCGATCTATTTTTCAACTTCGTCCTTTATCCTGATACTCATGTCCTGCTTGAACGTCTGCGTTTTTTGTTTGACTGGGGCAAACCCCCCCTTAATGGGCAGTATGTGAGCCACTATCTCAGTGCTCAGCCCTGGCATATCCGCGTATGACCAAGCTGTCTGCATACTCTTTTAGTAAAGCTATGAGTTCTTCTCTTTGCGGAGCTCTCAAGTGGGCACCGATTTGTGTCTGCTGGACATTCCCTCAGTCACTGAGGTCGATCACCTCAGTTTCTTCCATATTTTGCTTCTCTTTTTCTTCCAACTCTTCTGCCAGCCCTTTCGGTATCATCGTAGATTCGTCATACTCTTCGTACTCCTGTTAGTCATCCTCCCCGCTTGTTTCGCCACATGTCATGACGTTTTTGGCCATTTTATTATGATTATTACTGAAAAAGTGATGCGCTGTAAATTAGGCTGATTATCGGCTGTTGTTACTTAGTTAGCAAGAAAGGCAGTTATTATTAGTCGGTAAAAGACATTGATTTACGAGGCTTTCATTAATTCAAAACAACGGATTACAACTGTGGTCCTGGTTCGGAACAACATCGGACCATTCCACTGCGGTACATTGCAAAATAACCTTTTTTAGGAAAAGGGGCGATCGTTCGGGCCTCGGCCGACGTCGCCCTTTTTTAGCAAAAGATTTTTTTTTAAGAAAAATCCATCTCCCTACCGAGGAACCAAGAGGGGGGTAGACGTCTAATTGTTCAGGTACTCCTCCGGCCCCAGGCCACATATGTTGGGCGTCTCCTGACTTTCTTCAGTGACTGCGTAGTAGCTCTCTTCTTGAAACAAGGATTTGAGACTTCCAACAGCTTCCTCTTCATTTAGCATCGGCATTTTTTTTTGGAGAATGACTGGTACAAACCCGAGATCAAACGAGGCAGTTTCCCTTTCTAGGTTCCCTTTTCACTGCCCTTGTGAGCTCCTCATTAGGAGTATATCCTAGACCAAAATAGTAATTTTCCTCCAGGATTCGCACAGGTTCTATTATTCCTTCGAGGTCTTTCCTTAGACCCTTTCCTGTTTTGAAACCATTCCTCAGTAGTGTAGAGGTAATCATCTGGTAGATGGTTGGCATAGGGTTGTTGACTCCTTCTGCTGCATGGGTTGCCCCTGCGTATCCCCTTATGTGGAAATTGGAGAAAGGAGAATTTCCTTCGATTGCAGAGATGGTGTTGTAAGGCGGCTTCTTAACATCCCTCTTAGCCGCCATAATAATTTCTTATCCCTGCCACTCGAATTTGACGTGCCTAAAGGTGTATCTGACGCACCGCGCGCGGGAGCCGATCCAAGGCCTTCCTAAGCGCATATTGTAATTGGCGGTAATTGCCATGACATGGAACTCTGCCGTGAAGGAGGCAGGTCCGACCCGGATCTATAGGTCGACCTCTCCCGGAAAAGGTCATTTTAAGGCTCCGTCAAAAACCCCCCCGAGGGCCGGGTCGGTTGGGCGAATCTTTCCTACGTTTTTTCCGGCCGCTTTCGGGGGAGCGGCGATTTTGAGGCCCGGACTGTTTCCCACTGATTTTCCACTGCCACCCCCAAGGTTTCCGGGTGAGTGGAGGGCCTTATTACGGGAGGCCCCTTAAAAAGTAGTTCTTTTTTTGGAAAAGGGGCATCTTGTGCCCCCCGTTTGAAGGGCCCCCGCCCGGCCCAAATCCTCACCCCCAGCCCCCCCCCGGGGGCGGCATCACCCAACACCCCATGAGGGGAGCCCGTGAGACCCCCGAACTAGCCAAAAAGTAAAGACCCAAATTTACCCCCTTGTTTCCTTCGATACTCAAATGATAGAATAGTTTTTGGGTTTGCAACGCCGCCAAAATCTTTGGCTTCCCCCTCCCCATCGCTCTTTTGTGAGCATTTTTCTTTCTTTGAAAAAGGTGGGGGCCAATTCTTCGGGAGGTAACATCCCCCCGAACGGGTCATCCCCCCGGGTCATCCCCGGGCCCGCAAAAGGGATGGGCCCCCTTTTTCCGATCCGGTTGCCCCGTCGCACTATCCGGGTCACCATGGTGTTTGGGGTTTAAGTTCTAAACACGGCCAGAACCCGCGGACCCGGGGGTCAAGACTTCCCAATTTGGGGCCCTTCTAGAGGGTGAGGGGGAAACTACTATCCGTTCCCCCAGGGGCCCGGGGGATTTGGGGACAACGTGGGGCCGTTTCCCAATCCTCGTCTCTCTCTATCATGTGGACCTCGCCGTTCCCGTGATTTAGTAATAGGTTCGTGTTCAAGTTTGGGGGCTCAACCCCCCAAAACGATTTCCCTTTTTTCGAAATTTGATCCGGGGTTTTATGCTTCGTATTTTGGGGATCTTCGCGTCGTGCTCGATTCCTCCCCAGGTGGGGACAAGTTTGATCAGCCCGGAGAACCCGCTCCGGGGGGTACTAACTTTGGGGGGCTTTCCGGGGTCGGGCCCCCCGGTCGGGGCCCTTTTTTAGCAAATTTAGTCCTTGGCTCGAGGAGCGCGTAAAAACCCCCCCCGGCCCCTTTTTTGAAAGCCGGGGATGGCACATTATGTTTTAAAGGGGGGTACCTTTTGGTAGTTCCGGGGGTTTTAAAAGCCTGCGGGGGGTTATTTTGTGGCGGGCGGTAGTTTCGCTGGGGTGGTGGTTGGTATGTTTGTTGTGGTGATAGTTGGTAAGCAGAGGTGGATACACGTGTGCCGAGCAACGAGGGGGTGTTTGGCCAAAATTTTGAAAAGCCGGGGCCGGGGTAATAAACGGGGGTCGGCCGAGGATGAGGCTAAATTAAGAAAAAGAGGGGCCTTTTTGGGGTTTTTGGGCGGAGATGCGGGAAAGCTTTCCACGTCCCTCTTTTTTTTCTTATTGGGGGATCCCTGTACGGGCCGCCCGATGCTTTGTTAAGATACCAGACTTTTCCCCTACTTAAGGCTATCTTCTATTGCTTCTCCCATTTTTACCAACTCGAAAAATGGTCTTCCGGCCATCGATAACATCCTATTATAGAAATTCGGCTCTTGTGACCCGATAAACACGGAAATGAGCTCCCCTTCATTCATGGGAGCTTACACGCGGGGGTTTTGGGCCTCCATCCCAAAAGGGGAATTTCCCTAATTTTTTTTGGGTTTTCGCTTGACCTTTTTTGGGGGGTAGTAAAACCGGGACCGGGGCTCGATATCAATTAAAACCTCTCTTGGGTTCCGCCCTGTCTTCCCAACCCCCGCCACTGTCACATGTCCTGTGTGGCAAACCATTCCGCACACTCATTTGTCAAGCTACGACTGAACAATGGACATCGGGGGGTTTATTCTTTTCACCCGACCAACCCCGCGAATCCGGGGGTGTGCTTGGGGTTCCCTATCCCGTTGAACATCTCAAAGTTTGAGATCTTGAACCCTTCTCCCCGGGAAGTCTAGGTCCGGGGGGATTTTTCCGGGGCGTCATACCCAGGGCCCGTCGCCTTCCTTGTAGACCCGGGGGGACCTTTCCCAAAAAACTCTTCCATCTTTTTCTCC